>NW_024540379.1:0-150609 GCF_016647625.1 Suillus subalutaceus | reverse complement strand
TTGAAAATAGACACCTCTGAGGTAGCCGGAGCAAAAGTGGGAGGATCAGCAGAGTCCAGCAACTCATCAACATCAATGACATCATCCTCAGGCCCGAGGTACAAGTCTGGATCAATGAGACAGCTGGCATCATCAGCTTGACCCGGATGTGAATTGATCTTCAAGGGTGAAGTTAGCATGCATGGTGATCCCAGGTCATCAGTAATGTATAGTCATACCGGGTATTGCAGCCGACGCATCCGGGGGTCCGATGACATAGAATCATATTCTATGTCATCATCCGGCCCGAGGTATAAGTCATCTAAGTCATCTAAGGGATACCCGGTGAATAGATAAGGCATGATAAGAATACAACATACCTAGTGATGCCCGGCCCATAGATGAGTCATCCACATCCATAGAATTATAGTCGGTCACCGGTGGGTCATTAAATCTAACGGCTGGATGGGGCACTCATGTGTGGAGAATTGGTGGACTGATTGACTGATGATCTAAAAAACTTCGAAGTTCAACACAAAGCCGGCAATTGCCTGAAATTTGAACCACGACCAAACAAACACAAACAATAAACGATTTTGTGGATCGCCCATCAAATGTCTTGTTTGTTTGAAACTTCATCTTTCTGATAACTGATTTCAATCTGATTTCAAGATCTTTAAATCTCTCAACCCACTCATCATGTCCACATCCAGTTGACAACTCTTTGACCCATCTCAAGGCATCCGCTGCCCAGATCATGGCCATCATCAGTGCCCGCCCGGCAGATTCCCCCCTGGTCCCAGCCACTCGGCTTTGGGAAAACAGGTTGCTACACTTGTGGTATGTATTTTGTTTGGGTGCTTTTTCTTCTCTAACATCTTGGTAGTCTGATGTAGCCAAGGAGTATGGGTCCGGGATGGTCCTATTCCCGGCCTCATCATTTCGTGCTCCAAAGAGCTCCAGCGCATCCGCCAACATGGTTCCCAAGGTCTGGCCAGACTGGCACTCCATCGGGTATGACGATCCTCGCATTCTGAGGCACGCCTGGTACCCCAAGGTCCTCGCCTGGAACGCCTTAGGCGACCAGAACCTTCGATCTCCCAACTGCTGCCCCCCCATCCACAGGTCCGATTCCTGTCAACCTTCCCTCCCCAGCCATCCTCTGCCGGCAATGTCGCCGGCCCTTCCACCAACCCCACCACCGAGTCCTGGGACAAGGGGAAAGGTTAAGGCCGTCTTCGCTGACCCAGACCCCGAGGCAGAAGGGAGTAGAAGAGGAAGTCCCCCTTGATTTCTGGACCCTCCTCCCAACCCCCGAAATCCGCGATGAAGAGTCACAAGCGTCAGAGGTCTGCTCGCGTTGTGAAGTCCAAGGCCATCGTGGAGTCAGAAGATGATGAAGACTCGGTTATGCAGGTATGTCGTCTTGTTCATTTTTTCATTGTCTCTCATTTTCGTGTAGCCAGCTTTGGGTGGAGTGCCGGAGGTCGTCCTTCCCCGGCTCTCCACAATTGTCGCAAGGACGCCTGATTCACCTCGCTCGCCCCGGGTACCCAAGAAGAAGCCCTTGGCCCTGCCACAGTAAGTGTCATTTATGTGTCCGGGACTCGGGTGTGTGCTTACATTATACCAGGTGATTGCCGGCAGTCACACAGCAGTTGTGGAGCCCTCCCAGCCCACTCCCGAACCTCCAGTGCAGGCACCCCCAGTCATCCCTGCAGTTGACATTCTCATTCCCGGACCGGTGAGTACTTTGAAATATCTCAAGTGTCCATACACTAATACAACCAACAGAACAACCCATGCTATGCTTGCCACAAGCACAACTGGCCTTGCGCAACTCGGCCGGACAAGAGGACCGGGGCTCCATGTATGTCGTGCGTCTACTGCACAACAAAGAAGATCAAGTGCACCCCCGCGACTATGGGATCCCCGCCTCCTCGCGATCATTCTTCCTCTACTACCCGGAAGACGAGGTCCAGAACACCATCCAGGGCTTCCTCCAAGACTCCCTCCAAGGCTCCCCCTGCATCCCAAACTCCCGCCCCCTCCAAAGCTTCCCCTGCCTCCCAGTCCAGGGCCCGAACTCGCAGTCAGTCCTCGTGGCCGGGCCGGAACTTCTGGTGTCACTGCTGTGACCACTCCCAAGACCCAGACGTGTGGTCGCAGCAAGACTATCACTGCCGTCAAGGCACCTGCACCTGCACCTGCACCTGCACCTGCACCTGCACCTGCACCTGCACCTGCACCCGCACCTGCACCAGCTCGTAAGTCACCCAAGTTTTTCATCACCGTCTGACCTTCATTTTCCCTTGTAGCCCTTCCGTCTTCCAGGTCGGCAGTCCCTGCTGCAGCACTTGGGGTGCCCATGCCAGATCTCCATGCCATGTCCATTGCGATTCGAGATGGCGCAGCTCGAATCGCTCTTCTCGAGGCTCGTGTGGCAGAGCAGGATGGTAAGATTGACACCCTGCAACGCCTTCATGAAGGCCTTAGGCGCGAAATCATCGACCAGCACCCCTCATTCCCACTTCCCGACACTCCTGCCCCTGCAACATCCTTGTTGCTTGATCAATCCGGCCCCCCGCACCATGTCACCCCCAGAATCCGCACTCCCTCCTCTGATTGATCTCAGTATGGAAACAATGGCTCCCACACCCGCAGCCCCGACAATTCCCGGATGCCTCTGCCATTGAGGGTCTCCTGTTTGACTACAACCAAGTTGTTCATCCAGAGGATCCAGATGCATCCGGCGAAATTGTGGACCCAGGTGATCCAAGCAACCTTGTCCCAGAATATGACTCTTCCAGCAACATGGATGTTGAGGTGGAGGTGAAGGTTGAAGAGTCTTCTGTGGAGGTTGACATGGCTACATAATTGCATAGTGATAGATGTATATACAAGTTTTCAATGAATGTAACCTCTGCCAGTCCATTGATTGAGTCACTGAGTTCCGAGTCCCGAGTCCTGAGACCCGGAATTCGGCACTCGGCACTTGAGACGACAGATTTGAAACTTGAAACTTGAAACTCGAAAGCACTTGAATCTTGGGTCTCGGTACTTCGGTATTCGGTACTCAACACGATGCTCGAAACTCATAAAACTGTTTCGAATCACCGAGTACTGACTACTGAGTGCCGAGACCCGAGATTCGGTACTCGGGACTCGGTACTCGACACGATGCTCGAAACTCATAAAACTGTTTTGAATCACCGAGTACTGACTACCGAGTACCGAGTACCGAGTACCGAGTACCGAGTACCGAATCTTGGGTCTCGGTACTCGGTATTCGGTACTCGACACGATGCTCGAAACTCGTAAAACTGTTTCGAATCACTGAGTACTGACTACCAAGTACCGAGTACCGAATCTCGGGTCTCGGTACTCGGTATTCGGTACTCGACACGATGCTCAAAACTCGTAAAACTGTTTCGAATCACCGAGTACTGACTACCAAGTACTGAGTACCGAATCTCGGGTCTCGGTACTCGGTATTCGGTACTCGACACGATGCTCAAAACTCGTAAAACTGTTTCGAATCACCGAGTACTGACTACCGAGTACCGAGTACCGAATCTCGGGTCTCGGCACTCGGTAGTCAGTACTCGGTGATTCGAAACAGTTTTACGAGTTTTGAGCATCGTGTCGAGTACCGAATACCGAGTACCGAGACCCGAGATTCGGTACTTGGTACTTGGTATTCGGTAGTCAGTACTTTCGAGTTTCGAATTTTGAGTTTTGTTTCCAATCTTTTGTCTCGCATGCCGAGTGCCGAATTCCGGGTGTCGGGTGTCAGTACTCGGTTCTCAGTACTCGGTACTCGGTGATTTGAGTCTCGAGACTTGTGACTCGTGATTTACAAATCGACATTTGAAACTTGTGATTTCTGAGAACAATGTGTATTATCTTATGTATTTCTGTACTCATTTCACCGACTACCGAGTGCCGAATCTCGGGTCTCGGGTCTCGGTATTTCAAGACAACAAAAATGTATATCATCTTAAATTTGAATTTTCTTAACTCGAGCCTCGAAACTCGTAAAAATGTACAATACCTAGGCCTATCTGTCTATATGATATGTATCTGGGCCCACCCGTCTATCTAATACATAATTCACCTCACCCTTGGCCCACCCGTCTATCTAATATTACCCGACGTCGGCCCACCCATCTATGTAGAATTCCCCACGTCGGCCCACCCGTCTATCTAATATGACCCCATGTCGGCCCACCCGTCTATGTAATAAATAATTCCGCTCACCCTCGGCCCACCCGTCTATCTGATATTACCCCATGTCGGCCCACCCGTCTATCTAATAAATAACTCACCTCACCCTCAGCCCACCCGTCTATCTAATATTACCCCACATCGGCCAACCCGTCTATGTAATAAATAATTCCCCTCACCCTCGGCCCACCCGTCTATCTGATATTACCCCACGCCGGCCCACCCGTCTATCTAATAAATATTTCACCACTCCCTCGGCCCATCCGTCTACAAAATAATACTAATACATCGGCCCACACGTCTATATAATACTATTTGCTATACATCTCTCCTCAGGTCTATAATATATGTCAATCCTACTCTACATATTACCCACATGGGCCCACCCATCTCCATAATAATATTTCTCCCGGCCCATCCGCTATCGTCGATGATATATATAACATCAGCATAGATGGGCCCACCCGTCAACATCGGGAATATACATAACATCGGCCCATAATCCGCTGGCCCGTATTACACGGGATATTATGTAGGTCGGGTGACCCGTATAATATGGGATTTGTCACTGAAGGGGCTCCTACCTAAGCGCTCTCCCAGGGCTCGGAGTCGAATAGGGAGCGCTCTAAGTATGTAAGTGAGGTAAAGTGATGTAAAGTAAGGGTCCATAATGAAATAGGAAGTGTAATATGCCAAATATGGTCAGATAATGAAAGGGACATACCGAGGGACTGGTTGGATGATGGATGGATGCTCCTGGATGATGCGCGACGCAGTGCACTTAAGCGCGAGAAAGCGCGCAAGGCGCGCACGCGGGAATGCTGCGCATAGTGCGGGAAAGTATCCCGCCTATGGTGTGTTTCGCGGGAAGTGGTGCACTCCATGGTGGAAGTCATAGTGGATGATGGTGTGAGTTGTGCAGTAAAGGCCAGTCATCAGAATTCGTAATATGAGCCCATATGTGCCTACAGAAACGCGAGTCTCTACAGCGGGTAGGCTGTGTCCACCTTGGCGCCTGTGGCAAAATGAGGAAGGTGTTTCACAGCCTCACCCCCTGGGTAACCTAAGCGTGCATGCCATAAGTCCCAGGACAATGGCACTTTAGTGAATGCCGAGATCTCGAGGTGCGGTGATGGTTCTGATGGAAAAATGAACCGCAAGTCCAGGAAAACAAGGTTACCCACCAAAGGGATCTCACCAAGCGTTTCATCATGGAAGACGAGCTGAGAAAGAGGCGGGGAAGGCAGGAAGTTACATCCCCAACCCTTATTCAACATGCGTCCTACAGACATCAAGTTGACTAAGGCACCAGGGGTGTGAAGGCAGTCACGCAGCCAAATGCGTTGTGTGCGCTTGCCGACAGTGAGATCTGCAACACAGTCACCGCGTCCAGAGGTAGGCAGTGTGCTGTGGTTTGCGGTCTTCACAGTGACTTTTGAGCCGACTGTGTAAGTCCAGAAGTGCTGCCTGGAGGTGATGAGCGTGGAGGTCGTGCCAGAGTCCAAGATGGTGGATAAGGTCTGTCCTGCAATACAAGCGATGTCCTCATTCAAAGGTACACAGCTACGATCGACTTCTTCGATGACAGCGCAAGACCAGTCATGAGTATGAGCGGTGGCGAGAGCAGACGTCTCAGTGGTGTTGTTGGGGGTATAGGCAGGAGGTGTCGAAGCAGGAGGTTTGGACTCCGTTGTGGATGCAGCTACATCCTTCTTTTTCCCTCCTCTCTGTCCGCCCCATGGGGCCTTTGTTTCCATCCCACCCCCAGGCTGCATGTAATGTTCGCGGTCGTGCGTCATAGAGCGAGGTAGACCAACACAAGCAGGATTCTCGCAGGGCATCCCCTTGGGGTTCTGCTTGTGGATCCTCACCCCAGTCGTGGGGTTAGTCTTGCGTTCGAACGAGGCAGATGAGCCTGATGCAGCATTGGCGTATTTGGAACTGGGTTGAGTGAGTTTCAGCTATCCTTGTTGACGATTGGCTTCTTCAGAGAATGCTGCTGCGACCTCCTCAAATGCGACGGGAGGAACTGTTGTTGTTGTTGTTGTTGTTGTTGTTGTTGTTGTTGTTGTTGTTGTTGTTGTTGTTGTTGTTGTTGTTGTTGTTGTTGTTGTTGTTGTTGTTGTTGTTGTTGTTGTTGTTGTTGTTGTTGTTGTTGTTGAGGATGAGGGCGGGGGAGATTTGTAGAGGCCAAGGGTTAGACTGCGGAATACAACCCATTGCGGCGTCTCTGGTAGTCTGTGTAGGAGCATCCAGACAGCCTCAGAATCTGAGAATGCAATCCCCATCTCTGCAAACCTTCGACAACCATTCTCGAAAACATTAATGTAGCGAGACGCGTCCTCGGCGTCCTTGAGATGTTCTGAGAACAGTTGATCGCAAAGCTCAAATTGGGATGTGACATCAAGACGACCGAAGCGTTTGAGTAATGCATTCCATTGCTGACGTGCCATTAGCTTCTTGCCGAGCATATTCTGAATGATGGGAGAAAGGCATCTGCCAATAATGGCCTTGGCCTGTGCGTCCTCTGAGTTCAGCGCTCATGGGTTGACCGGCGGTGGCAGCTGTTGGCATGTTGCTTGCATATTCAGCAACATCAGTGGGGTCAGTTCCATCACTGCAGTGATTCCACAATCCTTCACCGGCTAAGGCTAGTTCTACTGCCTGTCGCCAGCTGGGATAAATGTCCCCTCCAGTGAGTTCGACGATATGATCATATTTCCCCATACTCGAGGATAAATGAATCGGACGGTTGGGGGGATGGTTCGTGTTCAGCCATTAGATGAACTTCGGTGAGTTTGTTCGAGATTGTATGGGTCTGAACTCGTTTAGAGCTCAGGGCTCATAACCTATACATGCTAGTAGACTAGCAGGGAAGTACGCTCGGTATGTCGCATAGAACAAGACTAACATTCATAAGTACCTAGCAGGGAAGTACACTAGTGTACATCAGTATGAGTAGATACATGCAAGTGAATATACACACCTTGTTACAGTCAAGTACGCCCCTATTCATTTTCCTTTTCTTACATCATTGTATTACATCACGATCGCATCTTGCCGTCACTAGATGATCTATTCTTATTATCTCTGACTCGTCTTATCTCTGACTCGTCTTATCTCTGACTCATCTTTATGACCTCATCGTACCGGCCCTAAAGTCGTTACCATTTACTATATAAACTCGTCTTGTACTATGTAGTTCGTTACTTTAATCTTACTAGGTTTTACCTGGAACTTCCTTCGCTTAAGACCACCAATCTTAAGTCGTATTGAACTTGATTCAAGTCGAGGACACTCTCCTTGACTTGCCTTAGAAACACTGAAACTTCGGTATACGCCGAAGTCTTGAACCGACCTTGGCCGATTACTCTTATCGAGTAGCCATACGTCAGAACCATCCTAGTTTGTAACAAAAGATTAAAGTCTTCTACGAATAACATCGCTATCACGCGTTGTAACTCAGAGCAGAACAAACCCTGGTCATCACGACAGATAGAACCCCAGGTCCCCAGAAGTTAACAAGCTGACGTCCTTGACACCAATCTTTGGCGCTTTGAACCTAGGTGCTGTACCACCCCTACCACCTTTGAATCCCCCGATGTCTTCCACAAAACCTATTGAAATCAAGATCGGATCTCCCCCAGTCTTTGACGGGGATAGAGACAAATCCGAAGGATTCTTGATGTCATGCATGTCTTATCTCGATATCAACGAGAAGATCTATGTCGATGACAAACAGAAAATCATCTTCGTAACCTCCTTCATGAACGAAGGGAACGCACGCTACTGGAAGGAAGACTTCCTCAGACAAGCGCAAGACCCCAACAACAAAACTACCGTAGGTCTTGTCAAGGGATACGGTACATGGGCCGAATTCCTTGCCGACTTCAAAAGCGCGTTTAGGCTGCTTGATCCCTCGGGAACCGCGTTAGCCAAACTCCGTAACCTGAAACAAGGAACCGAACTTCAAGATTATATCTCGGAGTTCTTAATGCTCACACGACGGGCAGGAATTCAAGGCGACGTCGCCAAGAAACAATTCTTCCTAGACGGACTACACCCTGGACTGCTCGCTCGCCTTTATGGTACGGGCGATGTCTCTGATGATTTCGAAGTTGTCCTCTCCACTTGTATCAACCTCGACAACTCACGCCTTCACCTGAACGCCATTAGGGCACGCAACCAACCCCCGAAGAAGAAGAACTTCGGATCCAACCGATACGTACCATCTAGGGACCCCAATGCCATGGTAATTGATCGGCTTTCCGAAGAAGAACGCGCGGAACATTTCCGAACCGGAAAATGCTTCACCTGTCACAAGGCCGGACATCTTTCTAAGAATTGTCCGGAGAAGAAGAAAGGAAAGACTCCGGTACGCCGCAAAGAAGTAGAAAGCAGCGGTGATGAAGAAGAAGAAGCAGAAGTCCGCCGTCTCAACGAGGATTTTTGATATGGGAGACTGGATCAACGTCAGTATCTCTCAATGTACCCATAAGACTTGTACGAAAAGTTGGTGAACGAAAAGAACTTCGAGTTCCCCTTTCCCTCATTTCGAAAACACGTCTGAAAACCGTTGAAACCACCGCAGTTGTTGATTCCGGAGCAGCCGGAACCTTTATCTCAGAAGACTTCGTCAAGAAACACAAGATCCGAACCCACGCTCTTAGTAAACCTTTCCGGGTTACTACCGCCGACGGAAGCTATTCCAAAAGCGGAGCTATACGCCGATACTGCGTTCTCACCATCAAGATTGATGAACGAACCATGATAGGAAAGTTTAACGTCACACGTCTTGGCAGAAGAGACCAGATTCTCCTAGGGATCCCCTGGCTACGGGCTATGAATCCGGTTATTGACTGGACAGCCGAAACTCTCATCCTTTCTCGAACAGAGAAAAGTGATCAAGTTGAAGAAGAAGTCGACAAAGAAAGGAAGAAGAACGATCTTCCGCTTCTATTTCGACAAGAACCTATAGATCGAACCTGGAAGCAGTCTAAACTTAGGAAAGTACCAATCACCGACACCCCTGTCGTTTATCCTAAAGCGACCATCGAAGAAATTGTTGACGAAGAAGCACCACCCCGATTCTCCCATTGATCCACTCCCTGATCTACTCCCAATCCCCGATGAAGATGACGAGACCTTTGATACCAAAGAAGACGTCTGGACGCAAGAGAACTTTGCCGCACCAGTGCGAGAAGTCTCTATGTATGACTTAGATGATGATGAGTTTCTGGTGGAATACTCCCTTGATGCATCCGAACTCCGGGTAATTTCAAACACCACCATGGATACGCCATTAACCCCAGACGGTACCAGTCGTTCTGAACAGAAATCCACGGTTAAACCCTTGCCACGGCCTACGGAATATGCGAAAGTTAGTAATAAAGCTCAGCAGTTCGCTCTAGCTGCGGGCTTAGAACAGAAGAAGAAAACTTTCGAAGAACTTGTACCCTCCTATCTCCACGACTTTGCCGATATCTTCGCTAAAGACGGTCTCAATCAACTTCCTCCTGAACGACCCGGTATCGACCATCGTATTGAAACAAAACCCGGATTCATCCCCAAAACGTCGAAAATTTATCCCCTTTCTATCGCCGAACGAACTGCCGTCAAAGCATTTATTGATGAAAACGTAAAGAAGGGTTTTATCTCGGAATCTAAATCGCCTCAAGCCAGCGGTTTCTTCTTCGTGGGAAAAAAGAGCGGAGACCTCCGACCCTGTCAAGATTATCGGTACATCAACGATTGGACGATCAAAAACGCCTACCCCTTGCCGCTTCCCTTATCTCTTGCCGCACGGTTACACGGAGCAAAGTATTTCACCAAGATGGACGTCCAATCCGGTTATAATAACATCCGCATTCACCCTGATGATAGATGGAAGGCTGCGTTTACCACGGAGTTCGGACTCTATGAGCCGAATGTCATGTTTTTTGGACTTTGCAACTCCCCGGCTACGTTCCAAGCCTACATGAACCGTACTTTCCAGCAAGAAATCAATGAAGGATGGTTGGTGATTTATATGGACGATATCCTCATCTTTTCGGATAACCTCAATGAACATCACGCTCGTACCCGTCAAATTCTTACGAAAATCTGCGAAGAACGACTCTTCTTGAAACCAGAAAAATGTACCTTTGACGCGCAAGAAGTTGAATACCTCAGCATGATTATTCGCCCTGGATGCATAGCTATGGACGTTGCTAAGACTGATGGAATCCGCGATTGGCCAACTCCGTCCACTGTTAAAGAAACCAGATCGTTCCTAGGTTTCTGTAACTTCTATCGGAACTTCATCCCTCATTATTCCGATATCGCACGACCCCTTATCAATCTTACAAAGAAAGATAACATCTTCCTTTGGTCCGCACCCTGTCAAGAGGCATTTACGATGCTAAAGGAATGTTTCCTAAAGCAGCCTGTCCTCCGTAACCCTGACCCATCTCGACAATTCGCAGTAGCCACCGATGCATCTCTTGTTGCAACGGGTGCTGTCTTACTACAAACCGACGAGAACGGCGTGTATCATCCTTGCGGATACCTCTCCCAATCCCTTAACCCCGCTGAAAGAAATTATCAGATCTTCGATCGAGAACTCCTTGCCGTTATCTGTGCACTCCAAGAATGGCGTCGTTATTTAGAAGGAAACCCCCACCCAATTATCGTTTTCACCGATCATAAGAATCTCCTTTATTTCCGTACCGCGCAAAAGTTAACCCGTCGCCAAGCCAGATGGCAACTCCTTCTTTCCTGTTACGATATCGAACTTCACCACGTCCCAGGAACCAAGCTTGTCGCACCTGATGCCTTATCACGTCGACCTGATCATGCACCCGACTCCATCGATAACGAAGATATGACACTCCTCCCCGATTCCATGTTCATTCGCCTTCTCGATCAAGAGCTCATGACTACTCTTGCGAACCCTGATCCTGATGACACCGATCCCATCTTCCAAGCCGCCTCTGATGCCTTAAATGGCCTTTGCCTTCCTCCCATGAAATCGGCTCTCTCTGATTGGATGATTAAAGATGATGTCCTGTTCTACAAAGATCGTGCCTACGTCCGTCCAGCCGGACACCGCTCTATTTTAGAACGAACCCATGACCACGCCACAGCAGGACATCCCGGTCGTTTTAAAACCGAAGAACTGGTTAAACGCGACTTCTGGTGGCCGTCCATGGGAACCTACATCCGTAAATACGTTGAAGGTTGCGCCCTTTGTCAGCAAATGAAATCCGATACCCACGCCACAACCCCTCCGTTGGTTCCCATCCCTTCTTCGGTCTCTACTTCCGTTCTCCCAAGTCTCCGTCGACCTCATCACTGATCTTCCCCCGTGTAATGGGTTCGACTCTATCATGGTCGTGGTAGACCATGGTCT
The DNA here is from genome assembly GCF_016647625.1 of Suillus subalutaceus. Lineage (NCBI taxonomy): Eukaryota > Fungi > Basidiomycota > Agaricomycetes > Boletales > Suillaceae > Suillus > Suillus subalutaceus. The sequence continues at coordinate 139,013 of NW_024540379.1, read as the reverse complement.
TACGAAGGGGGTAATTCTCATCCCTTGTACGAAAACTATAACCTCAGAAGGCGTAGCAAAGAAATTCTTCAAATACGTCTACCGCCGCTTCGGGCTCCATGAGAAAGTAATCTCAGATCGAGGCCCACAATTCGTATCCAAGTTCTCTAAAGCCCTTGCAAAACTTTTGAAATACAATATCGCCCGCTTCCCACCGCTTATCATCCGCAAATGGACGGTCAAAACCGAACGTTTGAATCAAGAATTAGAAACCTACCTCAGAATCTATTGCCGCAACAACCCAGAAGAATGGGTTGAACATATCCCCATGTCCGAATTCGTCCACAACCATCGCAAACATGACTCTCGCAACGCATCCCCATTCTTCCTCATGATGGGATACGAGCCACGGGCTCTCCCCCATGTACTCCCAGATTCCACTGTTCCCCGCCGCAGAAGAAAGACTTCGTCTCCTTCAGAAAATGCGAGAAGAAGCTATCTCCTGCCACAACCTTGCAATGCAACGAATGGCTGCACGATCGTACGGAAAGAAGTACCAACCATGGAAGGTCGGCGATAAGGTTTGGCTATCAGGAAAGAACCTTATCACGCAGTTACCATCACGAAAACTCGCTCCAAAACGCTACGGCCCCTTTACCATCACCGCAGTACTATCACCGATCACATTCACACTCCAGTTACCAAAGCAATGGAAAGTTCATCCCATGTTCCATGCTTCTGAATTATCGTCCTATCATGAAACCGAAATCCACGGTCCTAATTTCCCTGATCCTCCACCTGACATCATTGATAACGAGGAAGAATACGAAATCGAAGCAATCTTATCACACAAAGGAACGGGTAAACGAAGACGCTATCTAGTATCCTGGAAAGGATATTCATCTGCCAGTAACGAATGGATTCCCATGGAAAATCTTGGCAACGCCTCCGCAATCCTCGCTGCTTATAAGAAAGCTCACCAGTTATAAGAACCGTTGCGAAAAGATGTCTTTCTCAGAACTTCGTACTCTCCAGACTTGCCTCTTGCAACTTCAGATTCTTGTCGGTGTCATATACCATATATCCGGTTACAGATCCGATGATCTGGATCTCAGATCCGATCCAGATCCGATGAACATATCCATCGTCCGGTCCACAGATCCGCTTTGATTCTTATTTCATTTCCTGTTCATATAACTCTAACTATCGTTCATCTCCTTTCGGTATTCCTGTATACCGGTATACCGGTTATCCTTTACATCCGCTATGCTTACTGATCCGCTACACTTACGAATCCGCTTTTACTTGTACTTCATTCCCGGTTCATGATTCGTGATCCATCCAACTTACCAATACGCTCCACTTAGACTTTGCTTATACTTTCGTACATAGCCTCGCACCTTTGCTTATGGATCATTCCGTTAGCTATCCGTAGTATATAAACCTTTGTATATGCGCTGTAGTAGATCAGTTCGAATATCATCTTAGATTGCACTCATTCCGTCTGGACTCTGAGTCCCTCCGTTATCCATCCGGACTTGAGTACGCTACTCTTGTCTACTCCGAGACTTAGGATAGATTCCTATAGTCTACATATCCGCCTCTGTCTTTGGACAGTCCTCACCCGTTAGTTTCTAGTCCGGATCCGATCCGGATTGGCCGTTACTCTATATACGCGATACTTTAGCTCTCTGAAATAAGGGGCAAGACTCGGGAAAGGGGCACAGCGCACGAGCTGAGGCCGAAGCCCTTCGGATCCGATACTACTTGAGTACGGTCTTAACAGTCGGAACCATTGATAATATGTCCGAAACCCTTGCCACTTCTCCATCCACAACATCCATCACTTTGACCGAAACCATCGAATCCCCAAACTACTTCACCATCCTTGACGATATCGAAACCAATACGCTATTTGAATCCGCTATTCTCTCTGAACAATACGCTATCGAGATAGATCGTCTCCTTGCTGAACAAGGAGCCCTCTCTAGCACGCTCCTCATTAACATTATTCGCGCCGCCAACCTCATCAAGCGTACCGCAGGCCTTCTTAGTGAGAGTGAGAATGACCAACACTTTAAAGCCATTTTCCGTCATCTCCATATTCGCATTCGCAACTCTGCGATACGTCTCATGCCTACCTCTACCAAAGAAGTTGTTAGAGAAGCCATCCATATCGTTACTGAACGAATTGCAACAAACCCAATCGCCAGACCACCATCTCCTCACGTCGCAATTCCCATTCCTCCTCCAGTTGAGATATCATCTCCCGTTGAGTGTACGCCTGATGCTATCATTCCTCCTGATGTACAAATCGTACCGTTTGCTTCTACGACTGCCCCGGTGGCAACCACCCCTCGCCTACGCCCCACTCGTCGACGACCCTCCAAACGAGAAATCTCCGTCTCCCCTCCCTCACGCAACAACACTCTACACTCCAAGACACCATCCCCGCCTCCGCAATCATCCTCCGTCACCATTGTGAAAACCGACCCCATTGATAATTTCAAATGTCGCTACTGTAAAGAATTCGGTCATCGTCACAAGAACTGCCCAATGTATTTCTGCCGCGTATGTCGTAATCTCGCGCCAGGGCATCTTTCGGTCTTTTGTAAAGACCTTAAAGGCGAGAAACCTATCCCATTAGTATGGACGGATGAAGGCTTCTACGAGGCTCTCACTAAATGGGAGACTGACAAGGACGCCGCCTTGGAACAGATCTCTATCGAAGAAGATGAGAGAATGTTCATTCAATGTGCAGGTGATCGTGACAACTATGACGCTTACGATAACTTTGATTGTTGAAATCGGTGACTTCAACGATAACAACGGGGTAATGTTACAGTCAAGTACGCCCCTATTCATTTTCCTTTTCTTACATCATTGTATTACATCACAATCGCATCTTGCCATCGCTAGATGATCTATTCTTGTTATCTCTGACTCGTCTTATCTCTGACTCATCTTTATGACCTCATCGTACCGGCCCTAAAGTCGTTACCGTTTACTATATAAACTCGTCTTGTACTATGTAGTTCGTTACTTTAATCTTACTAGGTTTTACCTGGAACTTCCTTCGCTTAAGACCACCAATCTTACGTTGTATTGAACTTGATTCAAGTCGAGGACACTCTCCTTGACTTGCCTTAGAAACACTGAAACTTCGGTATACGCCGAAGTCTTGAACCAACCTTGGCCGATTACTCTTATCGAGTAGCCATACGTCAGAACCATCCTAGTTCGTAACACACCTCAGTATGTTGCGTAGAACAAGACTGAGGTGTGGGAATGAGACGCACAAGACTATATATGATGCCGGAGAACACACTGTCCGGAGAGTGTGTGTATGGTCAAGAAGGAAAGAAGATATGGTACATATAGTGTCGATGGTGATAATGAAGATAACATCAAGAAGGGAAATTAACAAGCTAAAAGGTAAATCCCAATAAGGAAATCATGCAATGCTCAAGGCTACGCAAGGGCACACGTAAGGCCAACAAATGGAATGCTTTTGTTAAAAAAGAAGTCGAACATCATAATGCAGGTATGTTCTACTTCTATCTTTATTTCCTGCCATCTCACTGTATCACTACAGCATTACCAGCCAGTGAGAAACATCACAAGGCATGTGAGCTCATGTCCGAAATTCATGCACATTGGCAGGAGATGGACGAAGATCAACGCACCATCAAAACTCAAGACATCATCGAGACCCTTACTGAACGTCGTGAAATGAAGGAATTAGCCACTCACAACACCATGATTCATGCATTCAATGATGCTCAGAGGACTCTTGAGAAGATAGATTGAGAGGTAAGCTTTGTTTTGTGTAGCGAGATTTATATTACTGATTATTATGTCTAGTTGACGGCTTTACATAGTTGTACTGGTGTTGAATTCATCTTACTTGGTGTACGAGGAGATACAGAACATTAGAATCAGCCTCACATTTTCCACACGGCTCGCACAGCTGAGTTCTTTGACTATTGCTTCAAGACTTCAATTGGCATGCTTGCATTTCGCTTCGAAGGCTATTGTATTGCAGGTGTACAAGGTATGAATTCACAGTATGTCTAATCTATCTTCTGACTTCAACTACAACAGGCCTTGCAAAGACTCACCTGGATGAGGTCCTCAAGTTGAAGTGAATTGATTTTACAAAAGCTTCGTGAGTGTGCCATCTTTATCTTTCTCTGACACATTTTCAAGTTCAGCTCATTTGTTTGTCATTGTAGAGGCCGCAGCAGCACCTGCACAGGCACAGCGCATGTATTACACTAACTTTGATACCAGCATTACAGCGAAGTACCGCATGGTACTTGAGAAGTGGCCGCTATCGAAGTTCTGCTGCCCTGGTGACATAAGTTCATGCAATGAACTTCGTGTCTTGTACCATGCCTGGAACACTAACACTATGTGCTTTCAGCGGCTTTCAGATGTCAAGTTTGAGGATTGGGAGAATGGAAGGTTTGATGATAAGATGGCCGAAATGTGAAGGGATGTTGATGAAGACAATAATTCTACTCCTCCTGTGCCATCACCTTCCCCCCCTTTCACGGAGATACCTACATCGACAGCAGATATTCAGTCCCAGCCACTTTCAGCACTGCAGAGCAGAAAGTGGCCTGGGGAGGAGCTCAATGGTGTGTTCTCTGTCTCGGGAGAGGCCATGCCGGTCCAGAAGAGGGCGCGGTGTCATGCATGGTATGCAACTCATATCATGACAGATACACAAGAGGTGTGATAAGGAAGGTATAATAGACCCTACTGTATCCTATCACCAAGTTACCCCATCATTTTCCCCTTAGTTATTAGCTAGTATTTTCACTTTCAAACTTCACTTCCATTTTGTTCTATGACATTCCATCTCTTTCTATTTTCCTCAGGCATATTCAGCCAACAGACTTTCTTTTCAGCCACCAAGCATGTTTGTAAGCATGTCATGTGACTGGTAGATATCATGATTTGTAAAGATTGAGCTTGACTCATCATGTTTGTCATGATTCGTCATGCTTTGTAAGATTTCTAACTGTATTTATAAGCTACTTAGTAAGATGGCTGATTCAGCACACCAAATGGCATTGTTAGTAAGCACATCCTTACCAATCCATGTGATGACTCATGCCATGATTCATCATGCTTTGTAAACTACACTGTATTTATAATGTAAATTAGTAAACAGGCTGACTCAACACACCAAATGGCATTGTTAGTAAGTACATTCTTACCAATCCATGTGATGATTCATGCTTTGTAATCAGGGCCTCCAAAAGGTATATAAGGAGCCCAATTTTGCCATGTAATAAATGGAGCACTTCCCATCTTCACTCATCTCAAACAGTGTGAGATTAAGTAAGAACCTAAGTACAGGCAAATCATTAGCCTCAAAGTAAGACTAAGAAACATTTATTCAATTATATACTACCTTACAGGGGTTGATTATATAATCTATCAGCTAATCTAACTAAGTTTAACCCATACTATTTTCCTCTCTCTTTTACAGGAAGGGAGACACAATTCATGCTACACATTTCACACTACACGATACACGAGCACGCTAACTCTCAGACACAATTCATACCATAGACTCAGTATACAGAATAAAATTGTTTTAAACTAACAAGGAACAAGGAAAGAAGGTATATTGAAATAAATCCTCCCAAGAACTCACACATTATCTACCACGAAAACTAGAAAAGTCATAGACCGTGTACTTAAGGACTGGCAATAAGTCTTATCCTATATAGTTGTGTTGTCACTATATAAGCGGCGTACATAAGACCCTTAAGTAAGAGGACAGCGGGCCGTGGTCTTAATCAGCACAAAACTTGACACTAATACCTGGAAGCAGATCACGTTTCCGTCCTCAGACGTAGTCACATTCCAACTATCGGGACCCTATGGACGCTGTACCATATCTAACATCTATAACGACTGTACTCATCACGACCCACTGACCACCTTTGACTCCTTTTTAGAAAACAACATAAACACCTTCAAGACCGTGGAGACTGACCATATGCTTTGGCTAGGAGACTTCAACCATCACTTATTCAATTATGCTGCTGCTAACCCCCTTATTGATCTCATAGCTAACTACGGCATGCTCCAATTCCTCCCAAGCGGCATCCCCACCCTGCAATCCACCAGTACCGGTAACTGGACTCGCCCAGACAATGTATTCGGCTCGGAACACCTCCTCGACTCCATTATCTCCTGCAACACTGCCCCCAAACTGCGTGGACCCAAGACCGACCACCTACCCATTCTGCTTACCCTAGAGTTAGAATCGCCACAAACTCTGGACATCCCAAAATGCAACTGGCAGGAGGTGGACTGGGACGCATTCAACAAGCGTCTCACGGAGCTCATATCCACCAAACCGGCCCAACCTCTAGCATCAGCCGAAGAAGTCCAGGAAGCCGCCAAACATCTCACCCTTTCGATCACGACTACCATGGACACTTGTGTACCGTACTCAAACCCATGTCCCCACTCCAAGCGTTGGTGGACGAAATACCTATCTCGATTGAAGTCCCATGTCAACGACCTCAGCAAGACGGCTTACCAGATGTGGGGACTGCCTCTCCACCCATGCCACGATGAACTCAAGGCCGCCAAAGATCACTACGCCGAAGAGATCACCGTAACAAAGAAACAACACTGGATTGACTGGTTGGAAGACATTGAAGGTAACGATTTGTGGACCACTAACAAATATATATCTTCAGAACCCCGCGACGGCGGTAAATCGCACGTGCCAACCCTCCTTATCCCCAATCAAGACAGCACTAACACCGAAGCGATCACCAACCATGAGAAGAGCCAGATATTAGCTAAGTCCTTTTTTCCTCCTCCCCCCGTTACTGATTCTGTGCCTCCGGCAGACGAAACAGAGTATCCTGACCCCATTGAACGCCTACCTCCGATCACCACAGACCAGATTACACGTGCCATTTGCAATCTCAGCGGATACAAGGTCCCTGGCCCAGATGGAATCTGTAACATAGTATTCAAAGAATGCGCTAAGACTCTCATTCCCTACTTACACTTTCTTTTCAACGCAGTGTTCTCTCATCATACCTACTACCAGCCCTGGAGGGAATTCTCCACCATAGTCCTGTGCAAACCAGGCAAACCTAATTATTCTGTCCCAAAAGCATACCGTCCAATTGCCCTGCTCAACACCACAGGCAAGCTCCTAACTGCTGTAGTGGCCTACCAGCTCACTCATGTGCTGGAGCGACACCAACTACTTCCAAACACGCATTTCGGAGGACGACCAGGCCGATTCACCACGGATTCACTCCACCTGCTTGAAGAAACAATTAAGAATGCCTGGCGATCGCATAAGGTAGCCTTAGTTTCGTTTCTGGACATCAAAGGCGCATTCCCCAACGCTGTAACAAAGTGACTACTCCATAATATGCGCATGAGGCGCATCCCAACTGACATTGTAGAATTCACAGAACAGGTACTCACGCACCACCAGACGCAGCTGAAATTTGATGGTTACACTTCCGACTGGTTCCCAGTAACCAATGGTATCGGTCAAGGGGACCCTCTCTCGATGATCTTGTACATTATATACAGTTCGGACCTGGTAGACGTTGCTAAGCTGTGGCGAGGACGTGAAGCGTTGAAAGAACTGACACTTGCCTTTGTAGATGATACGGCATTCATTGCCATAGCCAAGGACTTCAATGAGACCCATGCCATTCTCGCAGACATGTTAGAACGTCCCGGAGGCGGGTATGATTGGTCAAGAGCCCATAACTCTCATTTTGAAACTAATAAGTTTGCACTAATGGATTTTTCTATGAACAGACGTAAATCAAGACTGGATATGCACATACAAGGAGCCACTATACATCCAACCTCGACTCACTGTTTCCTATGAGTGATCCTAGACCAAGAACTACGTTGGAAAGCTCACATTGACAACGCCGTGTCGAAAGGAACAGCCTATGTGATTCAGCTACGTCGCCTTTCTTCTTCCGCCAAAGGTCTTCCCCTATGCCTGATGTGCCAACTTTATTTAGCAGTCGCTGTCCCAAAAATGTTATATGCCGCGGACCTTTGGTTCTCCCCAGCTTACCGAGAGGGCTCCAACACCCTGCAACAAGGCTCCATAGGAGTTGCAAATCGCCTATCCGTTGTTCAATGCCTTGCAGCGATAGCCATTACCGACGCTATGAAAACCTCTGCAACAGACCTGTTAGAAGTCCACGCTAATCTTCTTCCTACTACGCTACTCCTACAAAATGCTTGCCACAGAGCCAGCCTTCGCTTAGCCGTCCTCCCCAGCACTCACCCACTCCACCTCCCCATCCGCAAAGCCACTAAGGGATATGTCGCTGCTCACCGCACCTCCCTGCATCGACTCACCCATTGCTTTGACATTTCACCCAACACGGTGGAAACTCTGATACCAGCACGAAGATCTCCATCCACCAAGAACCCCTGGACTACGAACATCGCTGCAAGCAAGGAGGAAGCAGTAGAAGAACATGAACAACTGGATGACCACATTCAGGTATACAGCGATGGATCAGGGTACAAGGGCCGTATCGGAGCGGCTGTGATCCTATTCCACGCAGGCCAAAGGCCCAGAACCCTGCATTACTAACTGGGCACGGAAGAAGAGCACACCGTGTTCGAGGCTGAAGAAGTAGGCCTAACGCTGGCTGCACGGCTAATAGCCACAGAACGGGATGTATTGTTCCCCTTGTCCATCTCTGTTGACAACCAGGCATCAATCCTAGCCGGTGAGAGTTTCTATTCGCGTCCTGGATCCTACCTAGCAGATCATTTCCATAGAATCATGACCAAAGTGGCAAAGGACCACGCAGACTTCAGTGTAACGCTGAGATTGGTACCAGGACACTCTGGTGTCCACGGCAATGAGGAAGTCGACAAGCATGCGAAGTTAGCAGCGGAAGGACAACAGAACAACAGTCCCAGATCCAAATTGCCCCGATACCTACACCATCGCTCCCTGCCACTGAGCATCTCAGCTCTTCAAGAAGTGCAAAGCAAGGCCATTAACGAACATTGGACCCATCTATGGCACAAGTCCCCTCGTTTCTACAGGTTCAATCAACTCGACCCTCACATATTGAAATGTTCATTTATCAAACTTAGCGCAAGTTTTCTCAAACGACTCACCAGCCTATATATGTTTCTATGCACCGGTCACACCCCCCTCAACAAACATCTCTATTGCATATGGAAAGTTAATAGCCCCAACTGCCCTCACTGTCCCCACTACCAATGTGAGCGCCACACCATGTCGAACGCACTAGGTCGTCAGGCATCCTCCATTTCCTTCCTCTTGACCGACCCCAGTGCCACCACCCACCTAGTCAAATTTGTCAACGCAACTGGTAGAATGAGAAGCGTCCTCGGTGAAGTCCCCAACCCACGTTCCCCCACAGCCTGACAGCCCCATTAGCAGATACTGAATCATCAAGACCCTCCACTTCCATTCCCTCCCCTCAAGACAATGTATCATACAATACTCCATATCAATAATTTGTACTACCAACACCCACTCGTCTACACGCAGCCAACCTCGTCCCTCTTTGGTCCAAGTCAGCAGGAACACAGATCCCCTCAGTCAACCATGGGCACATCCTACATATCATTCCACTGCATCCAAATCTGACTCCTGTACCTGACTGCAGTAGCGGCTGAGTACATGTTATGTTTATTCCTTGATAGTCACATATCATGTCTCAGTATATCACAGTCATCTCATCTAGATCGAGTCGCGCATCTAAAATGGCCAGCAGGAATGGCAGACTGGTGGGGGTACACCTCACACCAGGGCATTCGCGAACTTGGAGATGTGCAGGGGACACTGGGGGTCCCCACGACTAGATAGTAATGTCCTCCATAGAGTACAACTCTCCATACGACAGAAAAATTGAATCCAAAAAAAAAAAAAAAAAAAAAAACATGATACCAGCACTCAAAAATTCACAAGTGTCGAGTATGTTCAATCAACAAACAAGGATCACATGATATATACACGGCCAGTCTGTAGAGTACCAGTAGTACAAGTGGAAATCTAAGTATCATGAGATGTGTCCTCAATGTTGGGGGCCTTGCTTGCCTTAAACTCTTTCTTTGCGCACCCATTATCAGTGTAAGTTTGAACCAGCAGATTCAACAACAATCACATGATACCAGCACTCAAAAATTCACAAGTACGTTTGATCAACAAACAAGGATCACGTGATATATACACGGCCAGTGCATCCTCAATACATGTTCTCAAAGATCATCTCATGAGTCATGGCGCTCAACATCATTGTCAAAACAATCACAGCGTTCAATACACATTATTGAAAGATACTATCAAGATGCTATGTACGACAAAACATTGCAGGGGTGCCTAGCCAATCACTTACACCTTGGTTCGCTTTTTCTGGTGTGTCGCATCAGCATGAGAAAATGTGTGAAGTAACCAAAGCAACATACTTGGGAGTGCTGGAAGCCTCGCTTTGTCCAGGTCGTTTCAAAGTGTGAGGTGCTTCTGCCTCTGAGACATTCTCCTTCCCAGTCAAGAATGAGACACCATTAGTCCCAATAGCATCTGCAAGGTCATTGCATCTAGACTTGATTGGCACACACTTTCTGCATACTTCGGTGTCCACAGTGTGGTTCACCAAACTATCGGATGATGCCATGCCATCCGAAGCACTGGTGGCAGCACCAGTTACATTGGTGATGGGGTTGGGTGAAGGGCAGGGTGAGGGGTTCCTTGTCATGGCGGCAGCCTCATTGACCATCAGCATAGCAGTAGACTGCTACTGGTTCTCGTTTGTGCGCTGGGTAGAGGAGGACTGAGTGACTGTTTCAGTGGAGGGTTTAGCCTGACCAGGCGACGACTTAGCAGCGGGCGGTTTCTTAGTTTTAGTGGTATGCTGTGAGGCAGACTCAGCAGAAGATTTGGCTGCGGCCTTCCCCACCATTGACTTAGTGTTGTCACGCTTCTGGCCATCTCCCTTTTTGGCAGCCTTCCGGGAGATCTTCACCTTCCTGCTGGTCGTTGTGCCAGCCTTTTCGATGGAAGGGAGAGAAGTATCATCCGCACTCAGGATCGGGTTGGGAGAAGGCAGAATAGGGTGTGAGTCCTCGTCTGGCACAGGAGAAGGTAGAGAAGGGAGTGAGTCCAGGAGGCTGCTGCATTCTGTGGAGATGGGGGACAAGATATCTGACAGTCACCACCCACCTCGAGGAGTCCCTTCTACACCATCAAAGTTCCAGGCCGGATTGTTCCCATTCCAGGGTGGGTTGTTCCAGTCTGGGATCTGGAACCCCTCATTAAGTGAAGACTCAGGGGTGATGATGCCTGGCATGAACAAATTGGAAGGGCAGATTCCGAAGTCAGTGTAGGTACTCATCTGCATCGGGAATGCGGGTCCTTGAGACTGAAGTGATGCATCAGGTCCAGTGACGAAGGAAGGGTACATTCCAGCGAATGATGCATGGCTGGTGCCCTGTGCGTTGTATGTTGGGCCTTGTAAGCCGTACGTAGGATAAGCCTGTGCGCCATATGTAGTGTGGGCCTGGATGCCATACATGGACTTGGACTGAGCCTGTGAGTCGTACAATGCCTGAGGCTGCATGCCATAGTACACAGCATGATTTTGCAGGCCATACTGAAATATCGGTGGTCAGATGAAAATATTGATAGGAAGACCGGGAAGCACTTACGGAAGGTGCAATTGTCTCCATTGATGCATGAGTCACTGACGTCAGCTCCCCAGCACTTAATGACTCAGTTGCTCCAAATGATGCATTGGTTGTCATAATCGATGCAACTGCTGATGATGCATCAGCCACTGGTGGAAATGTATATAAAGGCTGGACAACTCACCAGATTCCACGACACCCACGGACTGATTCCCCTCGCCTTTATCTTCCTCCATGTCTGTGGACTGTGCATCAGACTCATCTTCTTCACCTGCCTCATCTCCATCATCTTCTTCCACATCCTCATCTCCTTCCGCATCCTCATCTCCGTCGTCACCTTCCACATCACTGGAATTTTTGTATTTCTCAGACTCTTCCTCATCAGGGTCACCAGTCTCACCACTATCATCCTCCTTCCATGCATTCAAGTCAGGCTTGCACTTGTTGCCAGCTGCACACATATTCAGTGAGTGTACCCATAATCAATGCGAGAAAACTTACAAAAAATTTGTTCTGTGTACTGCTGGAAGGCCGCCAGGAAATCATGGTCAGCTGTCTCGTATAACTCAGAGAAGGTGTTTCCTTGAGGTGTTTCCGATGGATGGCACCTTCTGTGTGTGAGTTACAGTAAACCCAAGAAATCCGCCACCACTCACAATAATGTTGTCATATCCCAGTCATTTCTTGGATCAGGACCGGCGAACATGAACGAGACCACAAAACGAGTCTTCTGCTTGACAAGCTGCACAAAATGTTGACAAATGACAGGTAAGTCATCTATCCCTCTGTGAATAGCGTTAGTATTGAGTTCACCAAATAGAACTGAATCAAATGTACTGCATGATTATGCACCTCTGCATCCATCTCTTCATTGCCATCCTCGTCATCAGGAATGCTCTTGCCATGCTTGGTACCCTTCTTGCAAGTTAGTTGTTCTTCATACTTTCTACGAACCTCCACCTTGACGTCCTCAGACTCGTCGTTGAGCAATTGGTTAGAGAATTTTCGACCAAGGGCCACATGCTTGCCAGAAGTAGTCACGTTGCCGGCTTCCGCTTCAGCCATCACCAAAGGCTTGATACGTTCGTCGTAATATATCTCTGAATAGATCTCGGCCTCTGACTTGGTGTGTCTTTTTGGCAAGAAGAATAAAGTATGTAGAGTGGTGCCTGTATTTCATTTCATGAGGATTGCTCCTCTAGCATATTGATCAGTTCAGGCCTAGAGCTCGAAGAGCAACAGTACATTTTTGGATATATTTTCGCTTGCATTGTCACTTATGCCTTCTTCTCCCAGATGATGCTTGAGAGCCAACAAGGATGCTCGTGGCTTACACGTCACGGACAATCAAGAAGGGAAACTACTCGAGCGAAGTAATGCATTACAGCGTAGGATCGACTCCTGGGCAAAGATGCAAGAGCTTTACATGCCCAACATGGCGGCCATGCGGATCTCAGACAATGCAACCGCTGCAAGCACTTCCTCTATCCCTTCTGCCGAAAGCTTCAAATTGTGGCTGCCCTCACAGATTGGCAGGTCTTCACCTTGCGACAAAAGCCTGCAGAGGGTAGAATGGAGACTTAGATATGCTCAAGGGCACAATGCCCTCCGCTCTTTGCGCTCCTGCCTTCGCGCACAGACAGCCATTCTCAAGCATAAAGACCGGAACCTATGAGGACAAGGGGCAAATACTAGAGCACACAACACGCTCAAGGCAATTGACGTGAGGATCGAAGGCGCCACTAGGAGATATGAAAGTGCTGTGGTGTTCAAGCTCAGGCTAGCCTTGCAAAACCCCATTTTGCTATAGGAGTCAAGCAGCCTAGATATCCACATCGCATCCATACACCACTTCCTTGCAAAGTCTCAACTCACTCGACTCACCTATGTCGCACCGGTCTATGTCCGACTTGGCCAATACGGATCCGTGGTCTCAGTCTCTCGCAGAAGAGCCAGGGTAGTCTTAACCATCCCTTGCTCGTCGGATCGGCCATCGCGCACCTTGGCCAACCGTTCCATCCCATCGGTACCAAATCCTCCCATGTCCTACCCATGTCCACCTATCTCCATTGGTGCGTTTTAAGCTTATTTTACTGTTACTGAACGAACAGCAGGCATTATTACATGTATTCCCATGGCCGCAGCACTCACGAGCCTTATTACATATCGAACTGAGTACCTCGCGTTTCGCTACTACTTTCACCTGTGCGATTCCGGACGTTCACGCAGTTAGATAAATAGGACTCAAGTTCGTATTATCCCTTACTTCCCTTCCTCGGACATTCCTGGTACCATTGTAGGAGTCACCTTAGTTAGTCTTTGATTGTGCAATTGATCCCCCCTTGCTTTTATCATCGGACGTGCCTTGACCGCTCTAAGTGCACTCTATCTAAGGTTTCTTTACCTAGGCCTTGTGAGATCCGGACCACTACCGGTAGTCTTACGTCGGCAACCCATACCTAGTCTTACCTCGTCATACCTAGTTATACCTGGACTCTCTTTACCTTGGCCTAGACTTACCTGCTGCTCATCGGCATCAGACTCCTCACCTCACATCAGTATCTTGCATTGGTGTCTTTCATTGGTATCTCATGTCGGTGCCCTTCATCGGTATCTCGCGTCGGGTGTACCATCAGTATCCCATATCGTGTCGGACATTCTCGGACTCGGACCTTCGGTTGGTCGGATATCGCAGGTCTTAGATCTTAGTTTCTTCCTTTCTCTTCCCTCGCACTATTAGAAGGAAGTGCTTCAATAGCAGTCCCCTTGGGTCGAAGTACTGCACTCGCACCCATTAGGATTTAGTAAGTTAGTTGGTATATCTAGCTGACTACCATTTCTTTCACCACAGCGCGCACAAGGCACTGGTCATTCTTGGCAATCTACTGGATGAGTCCAGCTGGCAGTCTGCACTGCGTCCCTTGAACCACCAAGATATACACTCGATGTCCAACTTACTCTGGGGAGAATCGGAAGGCAGATGGAAACTCTCGTGGATCTGGAACATGCGGGGCACTGGTGGAAGCGAAAAGGACAACAATGGAGCTCTAGAAGGTGAGCATTGTCCTAGAATGGGTTCCCTTCCTAATGGTACTACATACAGATATGAGGATTGAGTGGTGCAAGGCAAGAGCTTGTGCAATGCGATGGGAGGAGGAGGTGGAACTCCTTCGCGAAGAAATGTGTCGCATAGGAGCATTCCTGAGGTGGGAAGCGGGGCGCTGGGATGCAAGGCGTGATGAGGCTATGCCAGCCGACATGGAGCATGAGGACAGGTGTGTAGCATATGCACACTGTCAGGCACACTTGCGCCGAGAACTGGCAGCCTCATTTGAGACACTTTTGGCACAGACATTGACTCATTTGAGTGCGCAGGATGGGTCTGGGGAATATAGTGTGGATATAGCCAGTAGCTAGATCTATCTTTCGTATTGTATCGTAATACACTGTAATGCATCAGTGTCGGGGGGACGCATTCAAAAGACGGTGGGAGTGTGCAGCACCGGGGGATGCATCAGAAAAATGGCAGGAATATGCAGCATTGGGGAATGTACCAGAAAATGGCGGGGATGCATCAGCATGAGAAGTCATGCATCAAATAAAGCATCACTGGCATCAGAGGATGCATCAGAAAAATGGTGGGAGGATGCATCAGCACAAAGAGGGGGGCATTACTAAGGTGTCAGAGGATGCATCAGAAAAACGGCAGGAGGATGCATCAGCACAAGGAGGGGGGCATTACTAGAGGGATGAATGATGCATCAATGGGACGGGCGGTGCATCAGCTTACTAGGGAGATGAGTGATGCATTAGGGACGAGTAATGCATTAGCTATGTAAATATTGCTGCTACGTGGGGGCACTACAACTGTATGACAAATGCATCACAGATGCCCTACAATTACTGCAAGTAATGCATAAATATGACACGAACCTGTGAGAGATTAAGGTTGAGATTAAGGTTTATGTTGTGTATGAAAACTATGTATAGTTCTTACATAATTCTGATGAAGTTTGACATTTGAAATTTGCGGCTTGACCCATAGACCCATACCCAACCCACCAACTACCCATATCCATGACCCACATGGGTTACCATACCCATACTATTGCCTAGTTCCAAGAAAATAGTCATTAGTTGAGGACTGGCTAGTAGTATATGTGCCTATGGTGAATAAAATCAACGAAGGAATGATCATGAACTCATACAACTTGATGTGATAGTCGAATATAGGGCATAGAAATGAGTTGCACTAGCGCGTCAGTAGCCATGTCAATACTTGTCAGTGCCGCATCACTTGCGCGTCACGACCGCGGCAGGCACGGCAGGACCGCGTCAAAATAGCTATGCCCTACTGTATAGCATTCGTCAAAAGCCTTGACTACTGTCAAGGCAACATTCCACAATTCCTACATTGATTCGATTACCTTCTCTCTCATTCCATAAGCCAGTCCTACACTATTTAAACGCTACGTCGATTTACTGGTAGGACAGTTGATCCTTTTACCCCCCGAATACATGTTAGTTCAGACAGTTCACTCCTCATTCGAATCCTAAGTCTATTCTCCCTCGAAAGTCAACTTCTCTTGTATGATCGTTCCTTGAACGCCACATACTGACTCGCGTTTGCGCCACTAGCATTGCTTTCATCTCGCCCGCACAACGCCACACGCTGCATTTCTTGTTCTTAGTATTCTCTATTTGTCAGGAAACCAACATTGTCTCGACCTCCAGGTCTATCAAGAGGGAACTCTCACCAGACGCCGGTATGTTTGTTCTTACCGCCTTCTTACCTGCCTCCTGACCGATATCGACCACGCACAGGCTTTGATGGAAGCGACCCGCACCATGGCTTAGGCACACCGGCCCACGTCAACTCGATAATCTCGCGGCTCGTAAGTTCGGATGCGAGATGAAATGGTACGTTCCACTTCCATCTTCTGGCCTGCCGCTACATCGGCATCTTCAGGGCATCAGTGGTCTCCGTTGTCTAGGTCGGGACCTTGTGGTGGCTTGGGATGAGAATGTCGGCCCTGTTCTTTAAACCAATGAAGCCCAGTTGGGCTGAGGTTTCAGGTGTTGCTAACATTCCATCCCGCCCGCCCCTCAGTGCCCGCTGGGTCCGGGGTAGCATTGTCACCAATAAGTCTGCTTCCTCAGCGCTAAGAGGCTCAAAGAGCCGAGGTCTTCAGCATGAGACTAAAGCAACCCCACCCCGATTCTACATAACAAACCCAATACACTGTTGATGAATCACGCATTCTAGACAAAAGAAAAAAATTAACGCGACCCAGCTTTTGAGAAAAGGTGAGTTCCTCCGTTTGCTCATGTTCCTGGTTGTCTGCGAGACTGTTATGTAGTATCAGCTCGAGACGCCATGGATTGGCAATTTGTCCGAGTATCAATTGTCATCGCATGGAGCCTCGAGCTGGATCTGGCGTGCGACGGCTTATTCCTCTGCTTTTCACACGATGACTGGAACAGATATGTTGTACCACCGCAACTACAGGCCGCAGTGTGATCACCAAATTGGGGACATCTTTATCGCTTACTTATTGATCGCCGTTTTCACTAAACCCTTCTCGGGGGTTGTAAATTTGGTACTTCACAGGCAAAGGTTTGATTGGAGGCCGGGGAGGCACTCAGGCACACTACCATGGGCTTGGTATGTAGCGGACAATTAGCGCGAGCGCCGCCTCCATGAAGAGCATCGCCTCCGTTCAATGCTGGGACGCTAACGAGTGCTCTGGGTTTGTGTTGAGGAAGGCAGAGGTAGTAGAAGTGCACGATTTTGGTCTGGACCAGAATAGGATGAAACACATCACGATGTTATGCACACAGCGAACTGCCACTGGTTTAGTCATTCCTACACTGGTCCCGAGGCAAAAAGTGCGCAGTTCTTTCTGCTTCACGCAGGCGATAACAAATTTATGCACCAGAACAACTATACAATAGAAACCTGGACATCATCTCACACTATCTAAAGTCTAAGTATAGTGACGCCGACACAATAAACCATACCACGCAAAAACGTCTCCGGTCTTGGAAGCTCAGAACACTGACACCACCACGTCCATTTGAGAACGTCTCTAGAAAATTGGGCTGGTCTGAGTGTTGCCAATTGTCTGAGGAGAGAAGGAATGACTATCTAGGGTCTGCCTATACAATTAGGTGGGACGGCAAAGTCTGTACATGGTAATCATTGGGTCAGTTCTCGCGGAACCCAGAAATAAAGTTTCCGACCGTGACGTTGAGACACATTGAGACCACTATTGAGCCCAAATTCTGATCTGGGCCGTCATTAGGACCAAATTAGGATATAATTTGAAACACCGTTGAAACCAACTTGAAACGACCAAAACTCTTGTATTGCAACAACTTTAATAGCATCCCGCATTGAGTTTCTTGTACCCCTTGCAAGTTTGCAACCCCTTGAAATCCAAATAATAAATCACCGACATCTGAAGCCACCGGCACCGACGGAGCGTAGCTGCTAGTAAACAACACCTGGCCGCCAGATCTGAGGCACGGTCAGAAAAGTTCTATGGACAGGTGCGATACATATCCAGGGGATACTAATAGTATTGTTGGTGGTAACAGAGAAAGGTCGATAAGGCGCGACGGTGAGCTCATCTTTGCAATGGCATTGCAAACAGCAGCGGCTAACTCTGCGTATAACTTACTCCTAACACCCAGTGGCGCCACACCTGACAAGTTCACGATGACAGCTGGCGTTATCATCAACCAATGGAATGAGGACTAGCTTGATGGATTCCTGGTCCGATCACCGCGCCTGTCATCAAAGTATAATTATACAGTACTAGTACTGTAGTAATACCTGCTCAGTCACCACTCTCTATCTATTTAATCACTGGCAGTCTGTCCAGGGACATGTTTTGTCTTCCTCTCATCCAAGTTTTCCTTGTCTAAAGTTCTGGTCAATGTCGGCCTCTCCTCCAGAAACGGTATGTGTTGAGAACACCAATACTCGCGTACTAAATGAAGATGATGGGGAGGAACAGCATCTTTCCCAGCTCCACGGTGCCTCCACAATCACGGACGACAACCTCGAGGAAAAAATTCCGGACCACCTTCAACAGTTAGAAGATGAATGGCAAGACGACCCAGCCAACCCCAGGAATTGGACTCCGGCCAAAAAATGGACGGCCATTATAATCGTCAGTTCTTCCATCAGAATTGGATATCTAGTCGGGAGGCCTAATTTTGGCTTCCTGTCAGCTTGCGCTCTACACTTTTGTGACTCCGTTAGCAAGTTCTATTATGGCACCTAGTTTGCCAGACCTGGCCATAAAATATGGCATAACAGATCCGACAGTCACAGCGTTGACTCTCAGCATCTTTCTTTTGTCATTCGCTATTGGCCCTTTATTTGCCGCACCCTTGACCGAAGTATATGGTCGTGTGTGGGTGCGTCGTCCTCTTCTTTAAGACCAATGGAACCGCCTGCCTGAATCAGTTCAAGGTCCTCCACTTATCGAACCTCTTATTCCTCGCGTTTAATCTCGGCTGTGCTTTTGCACCCAACACTTCATCTTTTCTCGCCTTTCGGTTTCTAGGTACGTTATGGAACCATTACTATCACAAGTTCACTTATTCTCTGCGAAGCTGGTTTCGTGGGGAGTGCACCCATCGCATGCGGCGGAGGCGTCGTTAGCGACCTCTTCTCCGAATACGATCGTGCCTCCGCCATGTCAGTATACTATGTCGGACCCTTAATAGGTGCGTTTCACGGTCTGCAATCTTGACGCAAGCTCACGCTCATCTCGCTAGGGTCCTGTCATTGGGCCCGTCATGGGAGGCTTCATCGCAGAGTCGGTCGGCATACAATATGATTTCTATGTCGTCGCCGCGATCTGTGGTGTCGCAGCAGTGATCGGCATTCCTTTTCTAAGAGAATCCTATGCTCCAGTAATCAGGCTTCGTCGTCAAAAAATGACAAGAGATCTCGAAAAGGCAGCTGGGATACATCCTGACCTCACCACACCCCACATGAATAAATGGGTTTATTTGTGGATCAACCTCAAACGACCCGTTATACTTTTGACCCGGAGTTTTATATGCTTCATCCTCAGCTTATACGTGGCTCTGTAAGTTTTATTTAATATCACGCGGCTAACTGATGTCATCTGTTTAGGATTTATGGTGAATACTTAGCATCTTACATCGAGTTATGCTGTGGACTAAAATCATCTTTCAGGTATCTACTACTTAATGTTTGCCACGTTCCCAAGTGAGATCATATTCACCCGATAACACGGGAACGAATATTAAAAACTTGCGTCCAGCTCTCTTTTCGGAAGTATACCACTTCAGTATCGGAATCGGAGGTCTGGCATACATTGGACTTGGCGTTGGATTTATATCCGCCGCCATCTTCGGCGCCAAACTTTCTAACAAGACATACTCACACGTACGTCAAGACTCTACTTCGGCCGCATTAGCTGAAGTGCACCTCTTATCATAATGTAGCTTTCTGCAAAAAATGGAGGAGTTGGTAAGCCAGAGATGCGCATACCCGCTCTGATATTTGGTTCGTTGTTCGCCCCAGTGGGACTACTGTGAGATATACATAAATTTTATTTTTGTTGCTTCAACGCTAACCTACGTTTAGTTGGTATGGCTGGTCTGCGCAGGGCGAGATCAACTTCATTATGCCCATCATTGGTACTGCTATCTTTTCGTTCGGATTAATGGCAACTTTGTGGGTGTGCCCCGTATCAGACCACTGTCCGCGGCTAACCTGTTTGAAGCCTCCCTATTCAACTATACCTCGTAGATACATTTACCTATGCTGCAAGTGCAACCGCAGCAGCTTCTGTGAGTTGCACCTACCCAAAATCTTGTTGACGCCTTCTGAATTCATTATTAGGCGCTCCGTTCACTGCTTGGCTTCGCATTCCCTCTCTTTGGACAACAAATGTTCGCAGTACTCGGTTATGGGGGAGGCAACTCCCTTCTTGCAGGTCTTGCTATCGTCATCGGTATACCATTTCCCATCTGGATATATTATGCTGGCGAACGTATGCGTGCAAGGAGCTCTCTAGCTCGTTGATTTTCTTCTCTCTTCCTTTGATGTAATGTGATCATGATGAGATGGCAGATCGTTCAGCCCGAACGATTTCAAAGGCACTGCACATAAAGTAGGAATAAACAATCTATTGTATGATCTGCTAATATAGGTAGCTGGGCGTCAAGGTTTTCCTGTGAAATATTGAATGTCCCACCATTCAGTCGAGTCAGCTTTGTGATAATTTAATTGTTGGATGAACATGCCCATGCGGTTGTCGATTCTGGGCCAACACCGGTACACTAGATCAGCAGTACATCTTGTGGTAATTGGAATAAATTGATCGGCACCCAAAACTGATTTCCAAGCGACGGAACTGTGAAAGGACAAGATCAGATGGATTCTGGAGACATTTGGTGTGTATAAAGGAATAGCACCAGTTGGGATGATATTGCCAGCCTGAACCTACATAATACAACAAATTTGCCACGCCAGGTCCGGATTAACAAACAGTAAGGAACGCTTGGTGAGCAAGAAAGGGTCTAACCAATAGGATGAAACTCGTTGATCATTATTCTCGGGAGTAGTTGTGCCTAGATGAGCTGGCCTGACTGGACGATGTAAGATGAAGGGTCGGGGCTCGTACGAGCCGTAGGAGGCTATCGTTGACAGTGACACGGTGGACTTTCAAGAGCCCAACTTTAGAAACAAGTTCTCATGGTGGTTGGAAGACCGACAACCGTCTCACGCGTGGTCTATAATCTGCTGTATTTCAGCTCCAGCTTTGGTTGGTTCAGGTTGGTTCTCGCATCGTAACCGAATGAGCCCAGTCTTGCTAAGCGTGACTCCAAGCTAAACGTGACAGGACAAACAATCCTTTCCTTTTACCACGCCTTGAAGCTTGAACATTCACTCATGGATGGATTTTCCAAGGCCCATCTTGAGTAGCCATAGCTAACCGTTTGGCACCAGAACAGATTAGAAATCTGCTCTCTTGTGGTGCGGATTCGAAACCTGTCGACATGGACAGTTCTTCGGAGGTTCGTCTAAACTTGTCCAGGAAGCGTCCTGGCCCAAGTGGTTAACACAACAGAATCAAAATTTGTTTCTCTTGCGCTCCGCAGGTTCGAAACCTGCGCAACAACGAGGTTTTTTCTATTGGAACACGCTTTGAAGATTCACTCATGGACAGTTCCTCGGAGGTTCATCTCAACTTCGTCCTCGCCAAAGTGGTTACCACAACGGAATCAAAATCCGTTTCTCTTGGACTACGCAGGTTCGAAACCTGCCGAACAACAGGGTTTTTTCTATCGACACACGCCCGATTCCTCGGAGCAACTTTGCCCTGACTGAAGTGGTTACTGCAACATAATCAAAATCTGTCTTTTGGACCGTACCAGTGCAGGTTCAAAACCTGTTAATGAGTTTTTTTTCCATCCGAACACGCCTTGATGATTCACTGATGGACAGTTCCTCAGAGGCTCATCTCAACTTCGCCCTGGCCAAAGTGGTTACTGTAACGGAATTGAAATCTGTCTCTTGGACAGTGCAGGTTCAAAACCTGCCGACGAGGTTTTTTTCTATCCGAACACGCCTTGAAGATTCACTGATGGACAGTTCCTCAGAAGTTCATCCCAACTTCGCCTTGGCCAAAGTAGTTACTATCACAGAATCGAAATATGTCTCTTGGACTGTACCAGTGCAGGTTCAAAACCTGCTGACGAGGTTTTTTTCTCTCAGAACATGCCTTGATGATTCACTGATGGACATTTCCTTCGCCTGGCCAAAGTGGTTCCTACAACAGAATTGAAATATGTTTCTGTCGGACTTGCGCAAGCTCGAAACCTCCCGACGACAAGGTTCTTTTCTATTGCAACACACTTTGACACTCACTCTTGGATGGATTCCTCGGACGCTCATCTTAACTGGTCTTAACCAAGTGGTTACCACAACAGAATCAAAATCTGTTTTTCTTGCAGTCGGTTCGAAACCTGCTGACAATATTTTTGCAGTGTATAGATCCTCAGAGCTCCGTCTTAACTAGGCCCAGTCATTGCGCCGAAACCTCCTTTTTACGTGATAGTCTATCCATGAAATAAAATTCACCTTCACGCCTCGTGCGGATCGTCTCAGAAACATAAGGTATATCCCTGAGATGTGTACGTGCCAACCTAGATTTTCTTTTACAACGTGGATGGCAGCAGTCCCAGATATCATATGGCGTATGGCGGTGCATTTCCTCTGCCAAATCATCATCATGATGGAGCTGACACTCGTTGATCAAGAGATAATGCTGCTTGGAGCATGCTAACTCTTAAATTATGTCACCATTGCACAGTCTCACACAGGCGGGGCTAAGAAATGGATGTCGGAACTTCGCTGGAGATCAACCTGTAAATCACAGCATACTTATACATTTCTTCTTGACTATTTTATATATCTATTTATTTTGTTCATCGTCACTCTAGGCTAGCCTGATGGCAACGGTGCCGGTGCATCATGATGGCGTCGCTATAGACTGAAGTTCCAGATTACCGTAATGCTCATATCAATATATACACAATGAAACACTGCAGCTGTGTGCTGACGATGATAAACTGCAAGCTTACAACGAGACGAACAACAATGCGTCGTGCGCATTTCAATCGTATTTTATGCAGTCAAGTGTTAACGAGGTGTTCCTCCAATTTAAAGTCTTCGATGCTCGACCAAGAATTTATTCATCGTGCCAACCGAGCGCTCAGCAACAAACTATTTACTAGTACGTGTCGTCCCGTCAACCACACTGCCCAAATGCGAAAGTGGAAACACGACTCACCGTGACGTCACTCAGTAGGTCACTCACAATAAAATAGGACCCCATCCTATCATCATGCCGGTGAGTCGTGGGGTTAGATGAAAACCATTCATACTCACAGGAATCACCTCTAGCTTGCATTCATGGCCAGGGCAGCAAGCTTCCGAGTAGCATGTGACGGGACATTGACTTTCAGCGACAGGCATAGACACTGTCAACCTGAAAGCAGAAATAACGGCGAGGACGAAGGAGAGACGCATTTTTTGTGGGATGTGATTTGGGCTTCCCACAATAAATTTTAAGGGGACGGTAGGAAGACAGCTTGCTTTTATGTGCTGAATAATGTTCTGTGCAAGAACCTGTCCACCTGGCAAAATCATACTCCTTCAAACAGATGACGTTTGCTTTGCCAGCAGGTTGCCAGCAGACCTTAGGATTGACTTGCCACTCTGTCCCACGATGTTTTATTGGCGAGGGAAATGCTGGTAATATGCAATTCCGACCCGTTGTTACTGTTGTCATAAAAGTGAATTCCTTTTCATGGACACAAAAAGAGGTTTCGGCATAATGACTGGGCCTGCAGGCCTGAAGCTCCGAGGATTTATACATCGACAAATGTTGACAGTAGGTTTTGAACCAACTCCAACAGAAACAGATTTTGACTCTGTCGTGGTAACCACTTAGCTAAGAAGAGTTAGATGGACCTCTGAGGAAACCATCCACGAATCAATGTCAAGGTGTATTCCGATAGAAAAAGGCCTGTCATTCGGCAGGTTTCGGACCTGCGCAGTCGAAAAGAAACAGAATTTGATTCTGTTGCAGCAACCACCTGGCTAGGACCAGTTAAGATGAACGTCCGACGAAACCATCCATGACTGAATATCGAAGTGTGTTCTGATAGAGACCTTGTCATCGGCAGCCTGTTTGACAGATTTTGATTGTGTTGGGGAAACTACCCACGAACGAGTGAATATCAATCTTCAACGATAGCAAAAAACCTTGTCTTCGGCAAGTTTCAAACATGCACTGGCACAGTCCAAGAGATAAATTTAGATTCTGTCGTGGTAACCACTTCTAAGAGGTCAGGACGAAGTTGAGATAAACCTCCGAGGAAACTATCCACGAGCGAATCTTCAAAGCTTGAAGGCGTGTTCCGATAGAAAAAATACCTTGTCAATCGGCAAGTTTCGAACCTGCACAGTCCAAGAGAAACATATTTCGATTCTGTTGTAGTAACCACTTAGCTAAGACTAGTTAGATGAACCTTCGAGAAAATCATCCACGAGTCAAGGTGTGTTCCGAGAGAGAGAAAACACCCAACACCGGTACACTGAATCAGCAGTACGTCTCGTGGTAATTGGAATAAAGTGATCGGCACTAAGATCTGATTTCCAATATGATGGAGCTATAAAAAGACAAGATCAAATGGATTCTAGAAACATTCCATGTGTAAAGGAATAGCACCAATTGGGTTGACGTTGCCAGCCCGAACCTACATAATACAACAGATTTTCCCTGTCAGGTCTGGATTAACGAACAGTAAGGCTTGGTGAGCGAGCAGAGAGTCTAACCAATAGGATGAAACTCGTTGATCATTATTCTCGGGAGTAGTTGTGCGTAGATGAACTGGCCAGACTGGACAATGTAAGAGGTAGGGTCAGGGCTCGTGCGAGCCGTGGGAGGCTATCATTGACACTGGACTTTCAAGAGCCCATAGAAACAACAGCTTGTCTGAAACATCACTGGCGCTGAAGTCAAATGGCAAAGACACTCCACGTCACTGTGAGATACCGGCAAGCACAGGTTCCCACCCATTCGAACACGGTGCTTCGTTAAATCCAAGATTACATATTTCATCGAAAATGCACCGTCATGGCCTTTTGCAAAGCTCACACCTGACCAAGCTTGCTTCTTTGCAATGAATTGACACGTGACACCACGAGGCAAACTTGTTGTGAACGTATGGTTTATCCGAGAGCAGGCGGCCTCGAGGAATCTCGAAAATAGTTAGCCAAAGATTCAAGGGTCGCCTCGCCGGGTCAAAACTGCCCTTTCACAACTTTTTTTTTTCAGTATCCCAATTGCAAGAATGAAATGACTCAGCCAAGGCTCGATGCGCTTGTCAACTCGCATAATATCAAGTTCCCAGGACGTAGTCAAGCTTGCAGTCCCCGTGCTGACCAGAAGTACAGGCTCTCCATGGTACGAAAATACTAGCCCAAAATCAATCAGGCACATGCCCCGATGATCTGCAGGACAAAGTATGGTGCTATTCTGGCGTCACGTCACGATCAATGAGGCCACGAGAGTGAATGAGCTTCAATGTCGAAAGGTGATATGCAGAAGATTAGGTTTACGTATACAAGATAACAAGTGAGGAGGTTGCAACGACACACGGGAATTCTCGACGGCTACCACTTTACCGTTTGTTTGGTCTTTGGTGTGGAAAACTTGAGCCTGTGATATTGTTCAGTGACAGACATGCGGTAGGGTTGGAGGTGCACACAAAACCGCCATTCCAATGGCAAAAAGGCGAACCAGGTTTGAGCGCTTGATCATCCGAGTCGGCTGAACCGCGCTCATTAAAGATGATTCCTGTAATCAATGATACCTGTGAGCCGTAGGAAATACGGTAAGACAGTTCTTTTTAATGAGGTCTGAGAAAGCAAACCGAGAGCTTCAGTTTTTTCAGAAGTTAAACAAAACAAAACCTCTATGGCTAAGTCTCAACTTCTCCAAGTCAATCCGACTTCAAATCCGCATGAATTGTCCGCTGAACGCATTTGTGACAATGTATGGCGGCCTGGATCTTCAAGCTGCTTGCGTATCAAAGACTCGAGTGCTCGAGTGCTCAAGTACTCAAATACTCACGGTCCGAGTCCAAGGACTCCTTCAATAGCCACCGGCATATATAGCTTGGGCGGCCGGCATGACCAAACTCAGCCAAATTCGATCACTTTGCCACAAGTGATCGTCTCTTCAAGGACATCTCTTCCACATCCCAGGATATCCGACTGTCCGACCCCATCCGCGCCAGCATACTCATTGTTCCCATCATATACATTAGATCTAATGTTCAAATAAAATCATGTATTAAGCTCGCTCTTTCCCACACGTCCTCGCTGTCAGCCACAACGCCAAGCCTCCGCACTCAATGATTGCCCAAGCACCATCAGCCATTGAGATGTGGCAGCAACTGCAGATCTCACAGGTTGATGGTGGTAACGGGTTGGGAGATGATTCTTGGAGCGCCACCGAAAATATTTACACTTCCCTTCAGGCCCTATGAATGGACATGGAGGGAACAAATACGTGATAGTCAAGGAGATTCACATGGTGGGACGCACCGAAACCGTCCAGCGGCCGCGGTTGCCATTCTTATCAGACTTCGTAGCTCTTCACCATGGCCATGTTCACAAAATGGTGTTTAGTCTGGCTTCATGAAAGGCCGGGGGTCCCCGGGTATTGGGGGTATGTCGGGCATGGTGAATAGACGGCGTAAACGTAGTGTGGCATAGCAAGGTGATTAGGAGTTGCATGCCTGGGGTTGACGCGGAGGGAAGTCACAACTCTCGGGGCGAGGGAGATCTCCAGGAGATTATGCACCATCTCAGCGAGTCCGCACGTCGTCGAATCAATCACGCCACAACGGAAACCAGGAGACCCACTCACGGACTGGCCTGCCCGCCCTCGTCGGGGAAATCGGAAACCTCCAAGGAGAAGACTTCTCCTGCCCACCAAACCGTGATCAAAACCGTGATCCGCTCCACGAAAAGTGTGGTCCTGCCTGGTCGAAACTGTGACTGGGGGAGGAAAACTGTGATTCGGCGCTCGCCGAGAATGGCAAGTCTCGCCCGCCAAAGCGTGATCCCGCCTGCATGATCCACGTAGCTCGAATCACGATCACGTTGTTTGGCCTGACTCCATCATGAGATTTTAATTACCTGTATAACAAAATGGACAGCGTACCTGTAACGGTTTATGTAAACAGGACACGAGAGGCGGGGGCGGGGAAAGAGTGACGCACAGTGGCGGGTTTGTTTATTTGTAGTTGTAATAGTGCTGCAGGCACGCTGAGTCATACGGATCCTCAGTAGGATCGAAATATTTTGGTCTCTTCCGAGTCGCCGCGCATTGTCTGCCACGCCGATACCGACATAGACAAGGTAATGCAGGATTGGTGAACGCTCCACCAGTGAGGATGCGCGTGGACAGCAACTTGCCCATCCAGTGCTAAACCTTCGAAACAACCACTATAATAGACCAGGAAGATGTCGATCGCGTATCAAAGAACATTAGTGAAACAGCCTCATTAATGCACTCCTGGGAAATACTTGTGCCTTGTTGGACCGTACTCAACGTCCAACCTCGGTACGATCTTGATTATCAGCTCACTCATCTCAGGACAGCAATGATCAAGATGATGTCGTGGAAATCGATCAGATTGCAAACGAATCTTGTGTTCCCGCGGCCAATGATGCTACGCCCCAGGCTGTTGAGTAAAGAGGCGGTGAGGCGGTCGAAGGCCACGAGTTGACAACGGGTTCTCACCGCCAATTTGGTCCTAGGTATGTGTCAAACTGTATCACTATGAACACACGGTGCCCTTAACTGATATCTAGTCAAGAAATCAGAATTATTCGAAAAATTCTGAAGCCAGCAGATCCAGAGTATGGTACGGTACTCCTCTGATGTCCAACAGATCGTCAGTCTTCAAACGACGAACGTATCAATATGTTATATTTCTTCCGTAATATCCATTCACTTTTCAGACATGATTCGTCTCTTTTAAATATCATCGGTTGTTGTAAGGAGTGCCACTCCGCTACACTCAGGCAGTGTTTTAGCAATGCTCACTTTGGTGACACGTAGGTAATCGAACTCGAGCCTTCGTCTCGTATTGGATATCAGTTGAAACACATGGCGATTTACGGCGCACAACGCTATATTGAAGCAATCGAGACCTTTCAAGATGATGCTCGCGAAATTGGCCAGTGCTCACAGCATGCAAATACGAAGTAAGTTCCCCGTAACACACGTATTCAGATACTCAACTCTTTCTTCAGAGCTACGCAACAAGTCTGTCAGTCCCTCTGAAGCAGAAAGTGTCATTCGAAAGGCCATAAATGTTCAGCTTGACTCCACACCGCTTCGTCTGCTTGATACAACCACCGGACTCTTATGTGATCGAGAAGCGCAGATAAGCGCCTTCGAAAAAAGCACAGAGTACAATGAGCTTTTGTTATCGATTATGGCGCATCCAGACCTCCCATTGGGGCGCATCGCAGACGCGGTGGCGACATACTTCGGTTATGACATGTTATCCCATCGATTGGGCGAGAACGAGCCACTGCTTCACGACATCCAGGATAAGGTCGTGTACAAGTTGAAGGAGGCCGGCGGTTTCATGAAATTGCAGTCATTCTGCAAATTAGCTCGTCACATGAGGTATCACTGGGCCTGGGTCGACACGTGTTGTATCAACCAGAATAACAATGCCGAGCTCCAAAAATCACTCAACTCCACGTTTACCTGGTATCGCCATTCAGCGCCCACGATCGTCTACCTCTCGGGTGTTCCGTCTTCGTCTAAATTTGGCGCACTGGCTCAGAGTGCTTGGAACACCCGAGGATGGACTTAGTACTTGGTTAGACGATCATTTGTACGACACTATACCCTGTGTATCGCTTGAACGTGGATAGCTTTCAACCTTTGCCCTACATAAAAAGCAAGTCCGATGAATGGCCGAGTAATTGCTATTCCGAAGGTGGAGTCAGGACCTTGGGCACGTAGTCGATATGGCACTGCAATGTCGGGTGCCACCCAGCACATATGCCCAAATCTTGAGAGTGCCCGCAACGAGTGGAGTTATTTGGTTTAGACCTGGGGGATACCACACCATGCAAGTTAAACGACAGTTACAACGTTGGTGAAGTCCTGGGTTCAACGTTCAAGCTCAAGGGCCATTTGGAATTTCAGACTAACGGTCAGCTTTATCAAGAGACGTCGCTTTACTAGAACAACTCTGGCATTTCAATACAACTACTAGTACAAGTCACGTCAAACGGCTGAGATAATTATGTTTACATAGTACACGGCAGGGGCAAGGCAGGCGCGCTTGCGCGTGATATTTAGTTCTTGCAGTCGCAGCTACCAGCCTGGCAGTTGCAGCTGTTGACAGACAGTCAGAAACCGGTCGTTGAGATATCGCAAGGCAAAACTCACGTGGAGGTGCAGTTGCATTGCTGGGTGTTGTTGTTGAGCATGACGATGATGACGGTGAGTGCTGTTAAGCTGCAAGACGGAGTCAGTCGCGAGCTCAGAACCGAGTGAGACAACTCACCTGGTATGTGAGGCAGTTGACAAGAGAGCGGATTGCTGGAGGAAAAATCAGTCAAAGAGGGGCCATTTTATATTGCTGGCCGTTAGCGCCGTGAGTCGGAGTGACAGATGATAAGCGGTAAGTCAAATGTGCATCTGTCTTCGTTAATCCCAGGATTGTCAACAGGATGTAACTAAAGAGGGCCGCTTCTGCTCCAAGTCCGACGAGATAAATACCTACGTCATGCAGTGGTGGCCCCCAATGGCAATATTGCATGTGAAAATGGGTTCCAGTTCGCGTCCGAAGCTTCGAAGTGTCACACTTTGGTACCTGGTGCTAAACAGAAGCAAATACGGCACGGTTTGTCTAATGCAAACGACTGTAAAATTTTACTACAGACAACAACAACAACGCGGTTGATGTCTTCTATCGCGACTCTGACTCCTATAGCTATTACATCGAAGTTTCTCGATGGCCTCACATTCTCAGCAAACTCGTTGCCCATCCCTCTGAGACTGAACGGCCAAATTTGAGTACATCATACCCTGTTCATACCCACAGAGACATCCATTCATCTGCCCCACTATCATGATCAGATATCTCGGTTCTAATTTGAAAACTCATACTCCGCTTATCGCATGATTGCCCTCATACTTCCGACCTGGACTCTATGTGATGTACACATAGTCCCTCAATAACCGAAAAAACTCATTCGGATAGTTCCATTCATCGCCCCACTCCACTCCCCGAGTCCCTGACAACGTCCTCAGTATCTCCTCACCAGCAAACAATCCATCGGAGTACCCACTGCGAACACAATGATTAAAGTCAAAGGAGAGTATTCAGAACTGGCGAGACGAACAATAAAACTAATGCTGCAGTGGTGTTCGAAAGCATGAGGACCAAGGAAGGCCCGCAAGGACGGAGGTGGAGCTGTTGTCAAAGTTCCCCCGTGTGAGTAAAGAAACCAAACCATGCAGCAGATGTAGACATCTTTGGACCCCGTAAGCAATGCTAAAGGAAAAGCGCGCGTGATGGACGAAGGAGTTGGCGATGAAGAACAGGAGAATAGATCCATTTGTCCTCCCTTCTCCTGCACGGTGTTGCGCTCGGAGTCCATTCTACATATCATCACAAAATTCAATATCAGACACCTCCAGGTAGTCTGTGAGTTGAAGCTGCATACCTGGAGTTGTGTGATATGGTGTTTGCTCTTGTGCGTGGTTACTCCATGGCTGCGAACTTCATTTCAGAAAACCATGAGAAAACACACATTCAGCTTTATGTGACATCGCCTACTTGTGACTTGAGAGGGAAGCCGGCCTTTGCAGTTAGAGTACTCCCACTCTCGATCACGCAACACTCACTCACATGGTCACATAGAAGTAGATACCCCGCACAATGAGATAGATAACAACCAAGTTATTATAAAATACACGTGCAGTGTCCCCAGAGATCAAATAATTAGCATAACAAGGAATGTATGCAATAGGGCGTCCAGCGCTGCAGTAAAAATCATTCACAAGCATCTAACCCACGTCATGCAAGGACCAAGCTCAAGCGCCGCCCCTCACACCACCAGCAGGAAATACACTCTCCACAATCTCCTTAAATGCCCGATCATCCTCATACCTCTCCCTCGTCTCCTTAACAACCACCAACAACACAGGCCTCTCCCTCCTGTGAATTTTTATATCATCCGCATCGCTATCGAAAGCCGAGGATGTGCTGAAACAGTTGAGCACTCGGGGCACCAGGCTCGTGGAGCGCTCAAGGGGGGTGGATCGGGGCGATACAGACGATGAAGAAGATAGAGAAGGAGAGTAGGTGTTTGTGAAAGACGGCGAGCACGAGAACATGCGTGTAAGCACCATCCACGTGCGAGATAGTATACGGGTAGGACCACGATGGGGATTGGGATTAGGGTGGATGATGGTACGTGTGATAACAATGTCGTCGTGGTCGTATACGTTGATAGGCGTAGGGGAAGTGGCACGCGCGTCCGTAATAAGAGTAAAAGGTGGGGATGGGCACGATCCCTCCGAATCGAAACCTCCCGCCTCAAAAGGATTGACTACAACCTCATAGTCCGGCCACAAATCACCCACGCTCGCTCGCTCCATTTTGACGCGAAGGCCCTGCCCCATCATCAGTTTTGAAGTGCTAGTGTTGAAAAGTGACACGAGTCTCTGAAGAATGGAACAGATGTGAGCGATAACGTTAAGATGCAGGAAAATGAACCAAAGGAAATACTGACTGTGCGAGTGCGCCGCAGCGGGTCGAAACGCTGAGCATCCAGGGGGTTGTGACGTGCGGGGCCTATTTCCATTTCCATGTCTATACAGTAATAAGAGGATACAAGTCCTGGAGCTATCCGATGCAAGCTAGAATTTGAGAATGCGAATGAGAGAAGTGGGTGATGAGTTTCTCATCATAGCAAAAGAGGTATTTAAGTGAATACCTAGTGGACAAGCAACTGTGGACGATAAATTGTGGAAGCAAAGCGCACGCCACTTACCATGCCACCAACGCTTTTGTTCGTTTGGTTGGACAATTGCTCGTTTGCGTACTGTGGAGTTCGCCCACAGTCCTGGAGTAATTAATCCTGGGGTTTGAAAGTGTGATTCACAACATAGCTTAGCATTAAAAGATATGATTCAACAGGTCTGTGCACGTTCTTTGTCGTACGGTCGTTGTGCTGAGGGGTTATGCGCAGATATACTACGCACAATCCATGTACGAGCTTCGAAATGGCCATCGGCCATCGTACGCGCAGCTCGATGGGACAGAACCTGAGTTCGAGGTACGGAGGGTGAGGAGGGTGGCGGTGCAGAGGGAGCAGGCGCGGTTGATTGTGGTGAGTGCTAGGGAACCTATAGTAACGTCGTGACGCGGTACTTGTTGCCATTGTGATGTGATGTAGGTGGCACCTACTAGAAAGGCAAAAGGTGACAACCATCATGGTCAGGCGTGTCAAGATAATACTGGCACAAGAAGATGACTTGCTTACCTGGGGCAACTTGATAGCAATGCGTCGATAACCGAAGATTTTGACGATGCCAGTTGTCAGGGTTTTATACCCACTATTATAAAGAGTGTTTGTAGCATTAGCGTTATGTAGTCAATGTAACATTCTGTACTATGACTTACACTCTAGTCTCTCGTCCTTCGAAACATGCCTGTCCACCCCGCACGCCCAAGTCCGACACCAGTTCTCTAGAAATTCCCATCTTAAGATTTAGGTTCCGGGCTTAGTAGGAACAGCGACGATAATAGGAGTTCGTGGCGCGCAGAATATATTCGGCTGATTCCGTTTATCTATTATATCAACTAACTACTCCGCCACTCAGATGCTCTCGTAACTCCGCTAGGAAGTGCACGAACCATGTCGGCTGATTGCTATGTCACAACATCCCAGTTGTAGTTAGAGATTATCTCCAGCCTTTCGGATCTCTGCTGATACATTTTTATCACATATACCATAGACACATGTTAGAGTCTTCACTGTGACATTCACCATGAAATGATGTTGTCGGTTCAAGGATTGCTTTGTTTACGTAAAATTATTTGCGGCTATGTCGAATTGGACGCAGGCATAATTCGTTGGATGGTATATATATAGTCATTTGAAATGTATGCGTATATATAAGCGCGTACCTTTGAGTCACGGTTTGGCGTCTGTACATCATGTCCAGGATCCAGAAGGTTTTGTCCCATGCCGACGGTCGCCCTTCCACAGCTAACTATTAAATGTACAAGCAAGTATCAACAACGCGATCAACCTATCTACTCCCGAGTCCCAACAGGGACATCCATTCATCCGTCTCTTCTCGAGTCCCTCCCCATCAAGAATGTAATTTAAAAGTGTTTCCTATCCCTGTTGATCAGATGAAGAAAACCGCTCTCGGAAAAATACCTTACACGTGTCTCCTGAGCCTCTTCGAGCTGGCACAGCACACCACCTGCGCTGAGGAGCTTGTCAGAAAGGCGATGTGCTTCCTTTGTAACCTCATCCACAGAGAGGGAAAGGCGCTTGCCAAGATATAGCAGGGATCTTCAACCTTGCAGAGCGATTTATCCATGAGTGATAATCTATTCGACCTCGGCGATACTTCTATTGATGCTATCTACTACGGAAACAAGTAACATCGGCTCTCATTACCGACCTGGAATATACGGTGATCAACGTAGTTATATGCATGTCAAGGCGATTAACACAGAGATTAAGGACACGGTCTACCCCTTCAAACAATGGTACACGACCAAATATCAATGAATGTAATAGTTGGATTTCAATTTGATGCCCGAGGATTTGCAGTTTTACGGATACAGGTAATCACTGTGTGCACCAGAAATGTATGCAATGGAGAAAAGAATGGATACAACAAGTACCAAGTAAAAGTAAAGGCTACAGACGCAGATACTAGCAATACATAAATAACCAGCAGTAAATGATGCCTGCTGATTCTTGAAGTTGCTTCTATGGTAATAGACTCACCAGATAACGATAGGACGTAGAAAAACACGAAGGTAACGCAGAGATAACACGACTGTGGGTCAGAAATAAATAATATATCTTATGTGAGAAGTCCTTGTTGGCTCAATGTCAACACCAACAGTTGCGCAGCTCAGAACACCAACCACACCCCGCTCACAACAACACCGAGCATAACGCTCATACCACCACACAGACTCCTCGACGCGCCGTTAGTACTGCCAGCAGCCGGCGTCGTCGTAGCTGTACTGGACGCGTCGTTCGTACTGGTACTGGCAGCGGCCAGCGTTGTCGTAGCTGTACTCGACGCCTAAAATGACATGCAGCATCAGGATCACCATCACAACAACAAAATGATGAACACATACGGATGAAGATGAGGCAGGATCCGGGTCTGTGCCTGTACTGGTAGCTGCTGATGTGGGAACCGCCTCAATGGGCCCAGAAGCTGTTGTGACGGCATCCAATGCATGCAGCATAGGACGACCGAATTGCGGCATAGCAGAGGCTATGATTATGGGATAAGTATAGGCACAAAGAAACACAACGGCTGCACGTACCAGACATTGAGAACAAGAAGAGCGCCATTACGAATGCTGAGACGGCGGTGATGAACGTCGAGCGGAAAAGAAGCATCATCTTGGCTTGCAAGGTTGAAAGAACGAATAGGTAGGAAGAGAATGAGTGAGCGGGTAGTAGAGCTCAAGGTATCGTTGCCGATGGAAGCTCTGTTATAAGACGAGAAAAGGAAGGCGGCTCTGAGACTTGTAAGTACGAGCAGTTACTGTGCAGTTACTGTGCTGGCACTTCCTGACTCACCTATATAGTCCCGATTCCAGCTACAAGACGCGTCATATATGGAAACTACTATGAAGATAGATGCCATCGAGGTAAGGCACTGCGACTTCGAGGGAATGTCCCTGCCGATATTAATGGGACTAGACAAGAAAATGCCATGGGTACACTTACATTGCGGAGTTGCAGGGCCCATCAACCTACCGTCTTTGTATTATTTACCAATATAAACTGATTCCACGCGGGGTGATTCACTAGGTCGTATGCCGAGTACAAGAACTCCAGTAATTTCTGCGAAGGTCTTGACAAAGTAAGTCCCAAATACGGAAACAAGGCTGCGGTTTAAATGTTTGTGCGTGTTTGGGAACCCCTAACCCTAGATCATGGTTCAATGTTTGTTATTGATGATCTGGAGCAAGGCGAATTGATAGAGCCACAAAATAGGGTACTAGTAAGCTAAGAGTGCGCACTGTAGGAAAAATAAAAGGAGCAAACTCAATCGACATCATCCACTACTCCCCCCGGACAAGACTGAGAGTTATTTATCGCAATGAACGTTACGCCCCCAGAATTACTTGATTGATTACTTGATTGGCTTGGTGCTTGGGAGGTATTGGGGGTGCATGGCGGCTTTTGCTTGCTCTTTGGCTTTGCAAACCTGCGCCTCTGCTGTCTGCAGAAATCCCACAGCGCATCAAGGGCGTCACAGAGAAAGAGTTTACTTGGTTTCTCAGAGAGCCTTTGTCGTCAGTTCAATCAGTTGATCTAAGGGATGAGCGGGGAGGAACCCACCGTCCCGTCATTTCATCAACTATATCTGGCGCACCCAAGAACGGCATCATCTCGATGATCACAGCATACACCTTCAGTAATACTGACATCCCTCCCTTGATTGTCCGTCCCGCTTCTATCCAACCCTCGAGGCGTGCCTTTAGGTTCGGACGGAAATCTTCCCGCAGGTCATCCAGATCCGGATCCTGGACATCTATGTCGATGTACCCGAGCGGGTCAGTATCGTCCATAGCCCCTTCCATCCCAGGGGGGAGAGGAAGCCCCATCATGAGCGCCGCCAGTGCCATCGGATGGGCAGTTTCACTTGTAGGCGATACTACAGCACCCACCCAGCGGTCAATCCGCCCTCGTCGACCCAGTGCTTCCAGGCGCAATGCTATGATCTCGGTCAGCTCCGTCTTATTGGCCTGAACATCAATATGACAAAATGCGCTCCGCACGGCGGCGCGGATGGCGTGCACAGTGTCGAGCAGCTCTTTCTCGACGATGCGTAGTGCATTGAGCTGGTAGGGTGGTTCTGCGGCAAGTATTATGGTTGCAAGCTGGTGTGCGGGCGCGTCGCGGGGACGCAGAAGGTGAGAGTGGTTGGCGAGTAGGGTATTGATATTATCTGTATGTGAATGCAATGCACATATATGCAGTGCTGTAGCAAAATTCTCGGGGCTGTAAGTGGCGATACGCATTAGTGTGGGGAGGAGCTCTTCGCAAAGGTCATCCTCGTCCGTTCCATCCGCTTCAGATATGTCGCCGATACTTGCAAAGAGAATTGGACTGGGCATGGTAGCAAAGAGAGAAATGAGAGACGTGCGGATGAGCTTGCGCAGGGATATGTGAACGTCATTGAACTTGCTAGACCAATGGCATGCGTGGAAACCACAGGCACATTGAGCATCGCTACAAGCGGTGCCAGCGGAGTTTCCGTCAGTGTCCGTGTAGTCTTCACTGTAATCATCGTCATAATCGATATCATCATCGAATCAAAGTCGTCGTCATCTTCGTCGTCATCGGCTGGTGCCATGGTGTAAAGGTCATCACAGTTCAGTCGAGTCAGTGGAGCTTACGTTTTTGACCACCGTAGAGTAATCGCTCGAGGGCGTTCCAGCCGAATTCGGTGCGAATATCGTCGAGCATATCTGGGATGGCAGACTTCTGACGCTTAGTGCCATCGGCAAGCATGACTACGAAAAGGTCGCGCCAAATCCAAAGCATAACACGCTGGAGGTTGTGTGCGCCAGTGAAATGGAAAGACTTGACGACCTTGCCAGAGGAGCGCCTGATCTTTACAGAAATGTACATGTTCATAAAAGAACACTTGCACCTGAAACGATATAAGCAACACAAATGATGACATGATGACACCTTACCCGACCCGCGCGTTACCGATCTGTTCGACCGCTTGAGACACGTACAAAGACAAGCATGGGCCTTTGAAAAATTTGTACCGTACTCGTATATGACTCTCCATATATCATTGAGCCAGTCGATGACGCTCTCGATGACTTCTGCGAGGAGTTCTTCTTTGCGAGACTTTTCTTTCACGTAAGAACGTTTGTGGTCGCGGGCGAGTTCGTCCAGGAGTGAAGCGATCTCCAACTTCTTTGCTTTCAGGTTCAAAGATGGCATGCTGGCATATTTTTTATGCATGCGTGCTGCTGATGCAAGAGTGCGGTTTGATTTCTCTTTGGAAACTACATCGAGGAGCGGTGCAAGTGAACTCTCGACAAGAGCATGCTGTGCATCGGCTGGAAGGGATTCGTAGAGCTGTAGAAACCTAGAACAATAATGAGCCCCAACAAATACAATGAACGTAAAGCTTACTTTGTACTGGCTGAGCTGGACGCCATCAAATGCGATGATGAGTTCGCACTGAGACGCCTTCCGTAATGTGACATATGTGCGTGACGATCATAATTGTGTGACCGTGTTTCCATTCTCCACAATAATTCGAAGCGACAGGTTCAGACTTCTGGTGAGTGCAATAATTAGAATTAACAGTTATGAACGTAGGAAATCTAAACAATCACTGTGATACAGCTGGCAAGCGCTTGATAGCACAGGAATGAAATCAATGATTGTACCCGGACCGGCGTTGTTCCTTGTCTGGCGTTGCCTCGAGGCAGCGCTTCCTATCACGGCCCTTACCCACCCCTACAGTCTGTTTGCAACGCAGCAAGCCACGTTGGAAACGCGCGTACGTTTGAACTTGCGGCCACTTGCGCGCACTCTTCAACTTGTTATCTTCTCAGATCTAACCTTTGCTTTCTTCCACCATCAACAGCGAAAATAAGTCATCGCGAGCTCTCATATAGCCCATGACAAGTTCACAGTCCCCACATAAGCAGAGAAAAGTTCAAATGTTTTCCGGTGTTCAAGGTCTGTGCCATTTATTTTTTGCTCTCGTGCCTATTGTTCCCATCGCAGCCCAAGTGTGGATCATCATCAACCATCATGATTAGCTTGTTCCGGGCGTTCGTGCGTTACCGATACATTATTCACATCATCTATTTTACGTCCCCTACGATAGTCACGCTTCTTCCATTGTCATTCACCGGTCGTATCACAACGCTAGCGGATCTTCTCTTATCCAATAACTACTCCAAACCCCAAAACTGACCCTTTATATCAGGTTCATCCCAGAACACACCACCTCGTGAAATGTCCCCATCTCCGAGACAAAGGACGATCAAGGCCCAATCTCTGCCCGCCGTACCCTCCGTCATGCAGATTTACGGAGCACCAACTCAGTCTGCAAATCAGCGCCAGGCACAACAAGCGAGTCCCACCACTGCAAACATCTCCCCGCAGTCAAAACGAACTTCCTCGCCGCCGGCCCTCACGCAAACCGCACCCAACGTGACTAAACTCCCATCTCCACTCAATCAGCCGTCTCATCTCCGGGAAGAAGCAATCCAGGGGCACTATTCTCCCTCGGCTTCAATTCACCCGAACATGCATCAAGCACCACCTCCCCCTCTCCAACATTCGCTCAGCCAGCCCAACGTGCATCAGCCCCCTCCTCTACCCCAGCACTCACTCAGTCAGCCCAACATCCACGCCCACCTCATGAATCCACAAATGGGCTACCCACGCCCTATTAACAGGGTGGGCTCCTCCACAGTTCTTAACACACTTCCATGCAATGGAGGAGAATTGGCAAATGACAGAAGAGCTCATGGCAGAGATTGAGCGAGCTGACTATGCGCAGGCTCTGAGTCAGCAGCCGCCCGTGCCTGGAATGTCTGGCGTCGCCTACGCCGGTGGCGCAGCGAGTGGCGCCGTGTATGTACGCGAGGTGCCGTCACCTCTCAAAGACCCCGTCGGTGATCGTGTCCGCGCGAACGAACGGTCTAGTCCAAAGGATGCAGACGGTCAGGGGAGCGGCGGCATGCAGCGCTCCCGCTCCATCCGCGTTGTCGAACGCGAGAAGGAAATCCAGCCGAGCGATAGTGCTCGTGCACGCGAGCGTTCCCTTCCATCCAGTCAGACTGGGTCTCCGTCCTACTCACCCTCGGGACACCCCCAGCAGCGTGCGCCCTCTCCTGAGCGCACTTCTCCACCTTACCACACGCCTACTGGCTCGTCAGGTGGTGAGAGTGTGACTGCAGTGGACGTAGACTACGTCTCGTATAAGCGGGACTCGTATCAATCTAATGGGAGCTCTTCCCTTAGGCTTCCCAGTCCTCCGCCCACTGTGCGGAAAGCCATTGTCGCCGACAATGCTCGTGTGACGCCACCTGCGGTCAGCAAGTTTGCCAGCAACACTCCTCCCCTGCAGGCCATGAAGACCCGAACTCCCGACAAGTCACTGCCTGTCCAAGAAGAGCCAGAAGACGAAATCACAACCCCTAAGAACGGCGACAACTATACTCACGGGAACGACTATCATGAGGAGGAGGATGATAATGATACTCTCATTGAAAACGACCATGATTTCCCCATCGACGGTAACGGAGACCGCGATGGAGAAATAGAGTCGTACACCCCACGCTCACCCACTGCCAGCTTACCCGAACCATATACCGCCAGGCAATACCCCGCGCAGTCCGCAAATCAGCGCCTCTCGAGCCTCACAAAGCACCACCGCAATGGCAGCACAGACAGACTTGGCCTCCGAAGCTTCGACGCAGCCGTCTTTGAAAAGCCTCCCATCAGATCCACTGAGGAGCGCCGTGAGTCGCCCGCACTTCCTGTGAGGCTGACGACTGAGCAGGTTGACTCTGTACCAGAGCATAATCTACAGCAACAACACAGCCACACGTTTTCTGATACTCGTGGTGCGGAACAGCAGCAGCAGCAGAGCAACGGACGACCGCACCCGCTGCAACATCAAGTCTACTCGGATGATCAGAATCATGATGATCCCGCAGCTGCCTATATATCGCATTACTTCCAGTCTCCTCGTCCAGTTGCGCCCATACCGCCCACGCCTCATAGCCAAACTGCTGCTCCATCACCGTTGATATCTAGCATGCAAAGTATGCAAGCCAGCCCGGCACCTCCAGTGGGCTCGCCATATCCCTACCCATTCTCTCACGTTCGGCGGAACAACGTCTATTCTAGCTATCCCATCCACACTGCGCCTTCCTCCAACTACGACCCCAACCATCCCTCGGTGATCGAAGAGCAACTCGCTCTCCAGATGCAGATGTACGCCTTGAACAACCACGCAGCATTATCCGACTCCACGTTTCTCGCCATCGTCAACACCCTTCCCTGGACCTGGATACAACCCATGGGCATTCCTGCAGGCATCTCGTGCGTTCGGAGGAGGCGTGCGGCCACGTTTCGACTCCACTGCAACGATGAGTATCCAGTCGAGCCCGAGTCACCAACCAGTCAGCCTTCCGTTCCCGACTGGCAAAATCAAGCGCCGTCAGGCATCCGCGGATCTACGAGTCCAGAGCACAAAGCGGAAGATTAAGCCGCCGCCCCGTGTGGAAAGCACGCAGCCACGGGATACGAGCCCAGAGCCGTACTCGTCTGGTGAGGAAACCGCTGGCGAGGAACACTTTGAGGTTACTGAGGAGGGGAACTGGGTGAATGGGATGATGCCTGATGATGGTACTGAGTGGGTGGATGAAGACGAGGAAGAAAAGGATGACTTGTTAGACTTGGAGTATCACCCGAACTATGTCAACAACATCGAAAAGAGACGCAGGAGGTGGGATACGCGTTGGGAGGCTCTGCA
The DNA here is from genome assembly GCF_016647625.1 of Suillus subalutaceus. Taxonomy (NCBI): domain Eukaryota; kingdom Fungi; phylum Basidiomycota; class Agaricomycetes; order Boletales; family Suillaceae; genus Suillus; species Suillus subalutaceus. Next base: position 97,914 of record NW_024540379.1, on the reverse strand, counting down.
TCAGGCGGTGAGATGACTTGTTGTCAAAAGCCATGGGTGGATGCTGACATTGCCGTCGTATCATCATAGTTCCAAGCGCTTGATTGTGAGACGGATACGACGATGGTCCTCCTTGCTGCACCCTCACATTCTACAAAACTGCATGCTTTGACATCACGCTCGATTCGTCGTGAAATAGGGACACAGTCTCCGAGCATGCACAACATACGAAACTCTTTCCGAGGCATTGCTGCTCGTCGACGAGCATCCCGCGCCAAGGGTACAACGCTCGTTGAGAGGTTTCTCAACTCGACTTCTTCTTCTGGCGATGGTTCAGACGGCAGTTCGGAATCGCGGGAAGGCGACCTCAAGCGCGCGCTCGAGACTGCTCTTGGTAGTCTCGGTGCTCTTCGCTCAATATATGACCACCGTGTTGCACGCTGGGAAGACGAGATGGGGCGCATCAGCGACGAGCGGGACCGCGTTGAAATGCTGCTCCGCCAGACCCTAGGTGTTGGTTTGCAAAACGGTAATGGCCTTCCTGAGGCGTAACTTATCCAATGTTGTGACCTACCCCGATGTATGCATTCATATGACCCTACTGTCCTATGCTGTACTGTACTTATGGACGCTGCCTATGTTGTTTCATGTAACATCTTGCATACGTCGACTCTAGATATGTTCATCTGGTGGATTATACCACTGATCCATGTACATAATGCACCATGTTTGCTATCGCTATTGTACACTTGTCCTTGAGTGTCTACTAGGTCCTTGAATTGTGAATAAGATACAGGAATAGGCCGTGGATTACAATTCGTCCGAGAGGACTCGCTGGTCTGGCGTGAAGGAATGATTCAAGGTCTCCAACCATGCTCTGAGAAGGCCATTGAATACTTGTGGGTGCTCGAGGTGGGGCCAGTGGGCACCTTCCATTGTCTACATTCGATTATCACCGTAGTCCTTGGCGAAAGGGTCATATCACGCACCTTGGTCGTCAGTCGTGGCAGGAACTCCGCGGATTTCAAGTACTTGGCGGCGAATACCCAGTCTGCAACAGGATCCTGTGGTAGTCCGCATGAGAAAGGCCCTGTAACAGGGCAGACAACCCACGTTTAGAGGCAAAACAGATAAGACGGGCTGGGGAATGGTGTAATTTCCTTGCGCTTGAGTTGATTCCCATGTTCCATAGCGGTTCTAAGCACCTCATTCAGTTATGGGTGCATTGTAAGAATATATCTACGCACTCCGCGAGTGTAGAATATGAGAGCTGTGGGTTATCGATTAGCTTAGTATGGTATGCGAGGAAATTTGTTTCGTACTATGGTCAAATTTCTGTATACTGAACCGTTCGACAAAATACTCTTCATCGGAGGAGGTGAAGAACGGGATTGGAGGAATCTAGTCAAGGTCAGTAAGCTTTGTCCTAGAATGAGCGCTAATCGTACCCTCCGTCACATTGTCATATGCACTGAGATAATTACTGGTGCTTGTGAGGAAACTATCTGGAGGGGCGCTGTTGACTGTGCGCAACGTAGCGCGTAGGCTTCTCCTGATATCCTTGTTCAGCTCAGCTACAGCTTCTGTTGTGTGGTTCTCGAAGAAAACTTGGTAAGCTAACTTGGGCATGACTGCTGCAAGCTGAGCGCTGTCTGCAAAGGGGCCAGCAGCGTGCAAATACTGGTTATGATTGTTAGGCAGGGAAATTTGTAAAACAACGATCTGTTTACCGGAACAGTCACGCCAACCAAGGCATAGAAGATATCAGGTCGTCTCCTCGCAGCCTCGTAGCAGACTTCAGCACCCCAGTCATGACTATAAAAATATGAGGTGAGTCGGGCCAGATCTTCTACAAAACATACCCGAGACAAATAGCAGATTGAATGCCAACATGTTCAAGAACGCAAGTGAGATCGCCAGTAATATCAGCCAACGTGCTGGACGACTGTACATCAGCGGGATGTGTTGAACCCCCCGAAACCACGGACGTCGATAGCAATCATACGATACTCGTCCTGAAACAGATCAGCATGACGGTCATCAGCTGATGAAAGAGATATCTACCTTGAACTCTTCGATCTGGTACCCCCCAGGAGCTCCAAAGACTGGGGCCAGCCGTGGACCATGATGATGCTCTTCTCCGCAGTCGGGTTGACGTCTACATAATCTATGACAATAATAAACATCTTTGTAGGCAAGACACGCGCATATATGCGTACCAATGGTAATATTGACCTCTTCGTCCAGGACGCGATCCACAGCTTTGCAACTGGTAGACTGGATAGTATACGCCCTTGCATTGAAGGCAACAGCTCCCACCACGAATGAAAGGGAAAAGGGAAGAACAAGGTAGGTAGACCAATGCATTGGACGTAGTACTTTCTACTAACTCGTAGTTGTGTCTACTGAGTGACTGGACGGACTTCAACGTTCAACGTTTCGACTTCAATAATCAACATGGAAGATGCCGCTTGGAATTCTGCATGCCTACTGGGCAGATTCCGACGGAATGACCACAGGTCCATGAGCTGATTGTGTAGGTAGACCAACTTATAGAGGGGATGTTGTCGTTCCTTCAATGTCGGATTTAGTGAAAACAGGTGTCAACAAGCGACATCTGTCGAAAACAACTTGAACGTATATATCCTCCTACACTGCTAATCGGGATAAACCTGAACCTAGCATGCGTAATCATACCTTTATGGGATCTGTGCGAACCCCAGTACTATCATAATATATACATTTACCAAAGGATTTCCGTCAATGTAGTAATGGCGGCATGAAGCAAACCATAAAAGGATATTGGTAGCAAAGGTCAAGCAGATATTGGGATCCTCTCTGACGAGTATGGTGTCAGGGACGGTCCACTATCATGTACTAACATATTACAAACCATCATAGCCTAACATTGCGACAGGGTCAAATGCTGAGGTCTGGTTGGCCTCACACCTATGTTGTGCGTTTGCAATACAGTCATAGTGTTATCGTATTACTGTATTTCTGTATTTACTCTAACACCGGTGCTTCACAGCATGATCGGGCAGAACGAGGGCAAGCATTGATTGATCTAATTTACAAACAACAAATATAACTAGATGAAACACGCTACAAAAACGGAGGGACGGTAAAAATAAGCTGAAAATCATCCCATATACTTGTGCGAATCTCATCCAGGATGTCCTGGCTGAGAGGGCTATCAGCTGGTATAGTCAGGTTGTCCGCCGTCCAAGACTTGATAAATTTCCCTTCCAAACTGATCTTAGGGTTCCAGTTAGGCCAGGGCCCCTGAGGAAAGTCTGGATTGGCGGCAATGAATGCCATCCAGAATGCGTCACAGCCCCAAGCCCACTCAGGCGCTCTAATGTCCCGAATGGTGTCAACCAGCCAAGTTTCCACCTGTCTGGCGAGCACAGACCAACTGGCCTCGGACAAGGGATTGAAAGATGGCGGAAGTGGCAAGAAGGGTATCTGCATGAATGTAAGGTTCAACATCAGCAAACTACCGGTTTTGGATACAAGATTCCCACAGCGACACAACTAGCACAGCCCCACAGTGGTACAGCGCACAGAGCGCACAGAGTGACAGTGCGGCACAGTCTCGCACAGTGCACAGGGTCAGGCGATAAAATGTGATGTAAATTATAGATTAATATCAATATCTTGCTGGTCTTCATCAAAACACGAGATCTCGGAGAATGCATTTCACAGTGTGACAACTTATATTCATTTAATAAAGTACTTCAACAGATAGCTAAAATATAAAATGTGCAATGCGTATATGTATTGACAATCATGTACACAGTACAAGGCTATGGTCACAATGCAACATCCAACAGACAGATATTCTAATCAGCTGTACTCATCAGCGACTGCATACCGATTTTAAGAACGAATTCGCTTACATGACTTGATGGTGGATTTTGGACGAGGAGACCAAAGTGACCGCTCTGAGCAGACAAACCCGCACCTCACCACGAGAGCGCGTGTGCGCCCTACATTAGCTTCCGCATCTCCAAAATTTCTCTTTGCCCTCTTCGCTCGAAGTCGTAGGTGGTGTTTGCGCATGCGAAATTGATGAAGAAGCCGCTCAGCAAGGTCCTTCTCGAGACGTCGAACTTCGAGATCAGCTCGTGCCATCTCGAGCAGGTAAGATGCTTCCTCTGAAGTCTCCGGCATTGAGTCCATGTAAGCGTCAAATGGTTCATTTGGGTAGCGGCGTATGTACTGTAGATAAAACTGATTCAAGGCAAGTGTTAGAATCCAGCCCATAACTCACCATATTATACACTTCCGAGGAGTCAGATGTATCATCTGAGATGTCGGAAGGAGTTACAGAATCTGAGATTTGTTGGCCTCGACATAGCGAATACGGGGATTGAGATGATTGAGATGGTGAGGCATAGCTTGAACGACACTTCGACATTGTAGTTACAGTTTGCGTCGTCCCGGAAATTGCCGGGACAATATTGAATCCAAATGAGTTCAATGACTTACTTCGCACCTTCGATATGCGCTGCCCCTCCTGCAGCAAGCGTTTTAAGAATGAGGGACGCTTTCTGCAACACCTGAATCAGCCTTCTTCTCACTGTTACAAGTGGGATGGTAACCTAGTTCGCATCTTAAGACCAGCACAAGCTCCAAGTCCTCAATTTCCTCTCCACAACGACATGGACCCGACCTTTGACCCGGAGTATATGGACCATGGAGTTGATGCAGACACTGGAGCGGAGTATGGGTCTTCAGGCTCGCAGGCAGATTACGGTGAAGAAGTGGAGTTTTATGACGGTGCAGGCAAGACGTGGGGTGTTGGGAAGACTTTCATGGACCAATTCAACGAGGATGAATATGCTGCAGAGAGGGAGCAAAACCAATACTTTCCTTTCGCTAGCAAACCGGACTGGGAGATGGCATCGTATATTCTTCGGTCCGATCTTAGCATGGCCGAAATCGACGAGTACCTCAATCTTGAATTTGTGAGTTCATCTATCCTCTAAATTTTCTTCGTCTAAACTTATGTTCAGACCAAAACACTCCCGTTGTCATTTCGCTCTTCGCGAGAACTCCGAGGACGTGTTGAATTGCTCCCAGCTCCCCCTCAATGGAAGTATCAAAAAATCACTACCGAGTTTCCAACGACAAAAACCCTTCAAATATTTTATCGGGACGCAATCGAGTGCTTGCAGTCACTTCTCAGTCACCCACTGTTGGCCGCCAGCTTTGATTTCATCCCATGCAAGGTTTACGAGTCTGCCGAACGTGCGGTTCGAGTTTATCATGGTTTCATGACAGGCGATCATGCTTGGAACCTTCAGGTAAGGTCTCGTGTCTTGATTCCTCGTTCTGTATAACTAACAAGACCACAGAAAGACCTACCTGAAGGTGCATCCCTCCTTGGTGTAGTCCTCTCCTCGGACAAGACCAAGGTCAGCAACATCGCTGGCAACCGTTACGCGCATCCACTTCTTGTTAGTCTCGCCAATATTGATCCTGGAGTGCGTGCCAAAGGCTCCTTACATGCATATATCCCACTTGCTTTGCTTCCTGTTGCAAAGTTCTTGCACAGGAACAAGCGCATGCATGGGGGTTCTCGCAGACCGTTTACTTCACCAATGTATCGACCTCGTTGTTGAGCCATTGAAGCAGGCTGCCCGTCTTGGCGTTATGATGAGTGATCCACGGGGTTTTAGCAGGTATTGCTTCACCCCCCTCGTTGCTTATGTCGCAGATACTCCGGAGGAACTTGTAATTGCATGCGCCACTATGAACTCATCGCCTGTCACTATGGCTACCCGTGAAGACTTTGGAGACCCAATCCGACACCCTCCTCGTGATGGATCATCAACCCTTGCCAACATTGCAGCGATTATAACATCTATCTCACCTTCCGATCTCATCCCGTTCTTCGAGGCATGCAAACGCTACAATCTAAACGGTGTTGACTTGCCATTCTGGAGGAATTGGCTTACCGCAAATCCTTCCTCCTTCCTCACTCCAGAACTACTTCACCATCTCCATAAAATGTTCTGGGACCATGATCGTCTCTGGTGCACAACAGTGGTTGGCTCGCAGGAAATTGATTTTCGTTTTGCGCTCCTCCAGGTGTGCACTGGTTACCGTGCATTCAAGGAGGGAATCTCCGCTTTGAAGCAAGCCACCGGGCGAGACCATCGCAACGTTCAACGGTATATTGTTGGCGTGATTGCTGGTGCTGCCCCTGCCGACTTCATATCTGCTATTCGGGCCCTCATGGAGTTTAGATACCTCGCTCAAGCCCCGCATTTCACCGACAAGCAAGTGGTAGATTTAGACCGCTGTCTTAAAGTCTTTCATCGGTTCAAACAGTCTATCGTTGACGCTGGTGCTCGGCGGGGGAAAGGGGGTGGGGATAAGCCATGGGCGATTCCAAAGCTCGAGCTGCTGCAGGGGGTAGTGCCCAGTATTTGTTCACACGGCGCTGTCATGCAGTGGTCTGCAGACCCCACTGAACATGCGCACATCAAGGTTGTGAAGGAGCCAGCGAGGGCAGGGAACAATCACGACTACGACGCGCAAGTGTGTCGCCACCTCGATCGTCGTGATAAGGTGGAGCGTTTTGACCTCGCACTCCAGATGCGTGCACAGGAGGACCACGAAAGGGACGAAGACAACGAGGGTGGTCTTGTCCAGCATTTTGTCAAGGACTACTTTGCTTGCGCGCGCGACCTCATTAATGGTGTTCATCCTCAAGCTCCCCGTCCCTATCGAACATTCTCCACCTCAATTAACGCTTACCATCTCAGCTATGACCCCACGCACACGAAAATGACAGTGGATAAGGCTGCTGAAAACTTCTCTCTTCCTGACCTCCGTCCCGCAGTCTCCGATTATCTTGACCAGGTTGATGCGCATGTTGATCACTTCGCTGTTGGTGGGAGGCGCCATGCCCACCCTGGCTGCCCCCTCCCCTTTGAACGCATTCAAGTATGGTGCAAGATACGGACACAATCAAAATCTTTTCACGACCCTGCACAGCTTGAGCCCGCGCAAACGCTACATGCTCAACCACCCTCCAGTGCCTGGCCATACGGCCGATATGACTCTGTCATCGTTAGTTCAGGCAACACGCACAAGTGGCCAAAAAGTGGACTGGATGGTATGTTTTTATGTCTATACCGTCACGCTACTGATGTTGACAAACGCAGGACACTTTGTTGCTCACCTTCGCTTGATTTTTCGTCCCATCACGACACTCTCATATTCCGAATCATATCTTGCATATGTTGAACGTTTGGATGTTGTGACTCTCGACGATTCTACGGGTATGTATATTCTCAGGCGTGCTCGATGAGCGAATAATGACCGGATTGGCGATGTCATCCCAATAACTCAGATTGTGGCACCCGTCCATCTCATCCCGCGTTTTGGTCCAAAAGCCGATCCGCGACTGACGATGCAAAGCAGCATTAACCATGCCACAGAGTTTTACCTGAATAAATTCTGGAATAAGGAGCTTTTCTTTGCGCTTCATGTGACTAGTAGATAAGCTCTTAGCATTAGACAGATAGGGGTATTCACTAGAATGGTGGTTTTTTTCATTGGCCCTTGTTTTTAGCCCATCGTGAGAGTCGCTGCGGCATAGCACCCAAACCATGTAGGCTGACACGTCAGTTACAGTTTCTTTGTTCCTTGAAGTCTTTTAATGGCTGCGGTCTTTGGAGACTTTGGAGGAGATGCATACTACTATACAGCTCGTAACTCCAGAGGCAAAAAACCCGGATCCGATACGAAAAACGAACCAACGACTCCAGGGATGCCAGTGTTATCCACAACATCTTCATGGATCTCCAACAGATCAAAACGACGTGGCCCTAAGACAGAGACCCCCGCGTTCTGCAGATGTGACTTGTATGCTGACGGATCGCTTAATCTCAGCATAGATTGCTTACTTTACATATTTATAGGTAAATCATCAAACACCCCAGCAGTGGTGCCAGAGACTGAAACTGTAGCAACCGCCAAGTCCGAAGCCGACACTGCAGTCGTGCATGATCAGGTTTTGGGTATCACACATGTTATCGCTGCAAACCCAGGTAAGGGTGCTGGTCAACTAAATATTATTGTTTCTCATAGTTCGCTACTAGATGGGTGCCACGAGCAACTCGTAGATGCTCTTCGGCAGGTATGGGTGGAACCTGTATGCTTTATCAATGTCTCTGCCGAAAATCATGCCCGTGTTTTGGAGCACATGGACGCTCTCACATTTTCTAACTATCACACAAAGTACGTCATATATAAATTCAGTCAAACATTTTTCTTATGTCGATGTTGTTGTAGGATGTCATATTTTCCTCACAGGATGATTCTCATCATATACTCTCCGCTCCCTGTCCATGAAGAAACAACATCTGAGATGTCGTTCACGATCTCACATGCTCTTCACAGCATTCAGTACAACCGAACCCTCTTGAAGACCTCCGTCTTAACCAATAGTCGGATGTACTCCGAACACCTCTTCACTATACCCGACATGCAGGTGACCATGAAACCCACAACCACGACAGCCGCTGAGACGCAACTTCTCTGGATGGCCGAATCTGGATTCACTCAGTCTCGGGTTGCCATCATGACGAAAATGGAGGATACTCTTCTATCGCACGAAGAGCTCCTCCTCATTCTTATGATCTTGGTCAAAGAAAGGAAGAAATATGCCTCCCCCGCAGCAAACTCCGTTACTTGGAATCAGACACGTGAAGAGGGATCGGTGCGGACTTACAGTGAGTTCGCACCTGAACGCACTTCCGACAAGTTATTTGGGCCAGTAATAGCAATGGGGCATGAGTGGATTGATATTGAGTCTGTCGATTATTTTGTGTGGGTGAAGTCTGGGGATCAGCGGATTGACTTGGCTGCTCCTCCCACGGCGCACGGCGTGAGTCTAATGTTGCAATGATAAGAATATTTATGCTGACAAGTAGTATCTTTGCAGACACTTTTTCCGAATATTGACATGGACAATGTGACTGACGCATTGAACCATGGCTTGGATCTCGTGAAAGCCACGATGAGCAGCACCCTTGACTTAATTGAACCCAGCGTAAATCATAGGCATCTCCTCACTCCCAGCGCACTTACATTCAATTGGGAGCTTGACAGTTCCTCCATGTCAGTTGCCGTTTATGAAACTGCCCACACCCGCTACTGCGATTGGTACCGTCGCCAATTCTCTGGTACGAAACGTCGTCGTGTGGACAATCCTACCACAGATGAGAATACCAGGCCCTCGATCAGGAGGGCATTATCCTCTGGACATGTCCAGGCGGACAACCAAGAGAACGCCAAATCTTCAATCAGCTCTGCATACGTCTCCGACACAAGCGACGAGACTGTTTCCTCCTCGGAACTAGCAACACCTGGAACCGAGTCTTCCTCTGGACTGAGTAGTGATGATTCAAATGTCTAGGTCTTGGTGAGGGGGATGGAACTTGGCTCCCTGTAGACGTATATCTTTCACTGCTCACTACACTTTCATCATGACCATTTTGTTCTATTTTCTTGTTGTACCTAGTACCCCAGCGCCATTTTCCGCACTACCGCGCGGAGTTTCAAATAAGTAGTACTTACTAGTACATGGAATGTTATACTTCTTGTCTTCGGGTTCATGTTCAACGTTTGATGGCAGGCAAACGCAAGACCATAGTACCTGATCTTGGTGAGTACACTGATTTCTATATAACAAAACTGATATGTAGCACTGCAGATGACCTCCGTCGCTCTAAGCGAAGTAACATGGGTCAAGGTGGACGCCTCACCCAACTTCAAAAGCTCGAGTCCTCACAGATAAATAGACAACGTCCAGTGAAGAAAAACCCCGCTCAGGAGATGATAGACAGCCAACCAGTAAATGTCATGGCGCCGGAGGCACCTATACGCAAACCAAGGGCAAGACCAATCAAGGCGACTAAGACATCAAGCAATGAGAAGACTGAACGACATCTTTCAAGCTCCAACTTACCACAGCGTGTTGCTGAGGACAAGCCCACTTCGCATCCTCGTAGTCCCGACTCAAGGTTTGGCTTTGTCCCACCTCCACCTGCGACCTCCGAACGCCATTTCATCCGTGCTCTCTCTAGGTTCAACAGTACACCATCAGGATCCTCCCAGCCTAACACGCCCAAACGCACCCTCACTGGCGCCCATTCGCGGAAACACGACAATCTGCGTCATCATTCCAAGTCAGATACTAGCCGTGCCCTACCAGCATCCAAACCTGTCCCTCTTGAACACACCCCCGCTGGTGCTCATTCACAGAAACGCAACGATCCACGTCCTCACTGTAATGCTAGTCGTAAACCACCGGTGTCCAAACACATCCCTCGACACACCGTCACCAGTGACAGCAATCCGCCCACTGACCTGGAATCCGATTACACTCGTCCATCACGGATGAATATTTCAGATGCCGAGGCTCCTCTACATGGCGATGAGGGCTACGACTCGGGACGAGATCATGATGTGGATGCTAACAATTCTGATCTGGACAACTCGGATGCTAGAACTAATGACGTGCAGGTGGACCATGGCAATGATGGTGATAGTGGGGAGGCGGACCAGGATGATGGTGACAGTTTTGTTGACGACCCCCACCAGGATCATGACACCTCGAAAGATAGCAACGATGGTAAGATATCCCATGCATGTGTCCATCATGCTACTGAACTTGCCCACTTGCCTTATGCAGATGAATTCACTCGTGCACGCTCACGAGTCGCCGACAGCTCACACAATGCCCGAGATGTCCTCCAAGACCATCGCGCAAAGAACTGTCGCCCTCGCATGCCTGACCTGGATGAGCTCGAGACTTTGCGTCGTCGCGCTACTACTCAAGATTCAGCTCAATCTTCTTCTGAAGAGGAGGTTGTAGTACCACGCAAGAGAACGCGGATGATCAAAGCAACTGCGCAGAACATTCGCTTCTATCCTCCTTCTTGGAAGGATTTACTAGAGGCCGCAAAGAAGAAATCATGCCTAGGCTTGCTCACTAGCACAGCGTCAAAGCGCAGTGATTTTCTCAAAACCAAGGGTATTGAATATCTCTTAGAAACACTCGAAGACTTTGGATCCCAGGGTGTTGGTGTTGACGACGGATACTGGGATGAATATAAATCTGATATGGCAGTCCTGGTATTTGTGTTCTTACTCTGTCGGATCACACTAACAATTATTTTAGCTATGGGACGATCGCGCTACTATGCGTTCCGAAATGAAAAAGGCTGCGCGTCCGATTGTTCTGGCACATTACGAAATTCTTCCACCCGATGTTGACGATGAGAACAACTATGAGTGGGAGGTGCGTGACAACGTCAAAACATTGTTGCAGAATGGTGCTTTCCTACGGGATGGAGTAGATGCACAGGCAGGTTAATGAGAAATAGCCCCGCACTTACTGACTCACGCAGTGTGTATTAGGGCAGGACCAATAATCTTGCAAACGAGGCCCTGGGCAGCTTTTGTATGTCCTATTTTTACAAGGGTGAGAACGCGCTCGCGAAGTCATTTCCAGACTTGTTCGCCGATGCTGTCCCCGAAGGTGCCGTTGCACTTGCAGCGACTGCGGTATGTGATCTCAGGCTCGGATAATCGTCTTCGCTCATTCATCTCTAACTAGCTTGCTGCCGCTATCGACGAGTACAAGACCGGTACTTACAAGCAAATGAAATTCGTCGCCGATTTATATCAACCCATCTACGACAGCGTCATTCAGCTCTACCATGATGTGCAGAAGGACCACTATCATGCAAAGAAATGCCGGGCCGCCAGAAAGAAATGGGCTCGTACTGCAGGGTATTGTGAAGCTTTTTTTATCATTTGTATCATTTTCTGACGGCTATGCAGAATCCTGACTCGCGATGATCCAAACAGGCGCCATGACTGGGGCTTGAAACTCCAACTGGACTGATCGTGTTTTTAGCATTTTTGTAGGATACCTGATTGTAGTATGACGCAATGACATCATGATTTGTTTGGTTTCAATTACTGTGCACTTTCTGTAGTGATGCTGTGAGCATTCTGCAGTATTCCTGTCTGGCCTACCCAATGCTCTGTATTGTTTTGCTCAGTGTAGCTAACACTCTGTACCGCTCTGTGCAGCTCTGTACAGTATCATACATTACACTGTACGACTCTGTACAGAGCTGCACAGAGATAACCCTCTCTGTGGGCTCTGTGGCTCTGTCCAGCACTGTCCAGGGTTGTACAGAGGACCCTGGGTTTGCTGATGAATGTGTGTCAGCGCTGCGCACGATTCGAGACTCACCATGAGCTGTGGGACAGACTGCGACTCGAAATTTGAAACCAATTCTGTCCAGGAAATATGGCGAATTACAGGCACCGCCTGCCCTCCAAATTCTCGTGGCCATAGAATTGTGACCTGTAGTGGCTAGTAGACAAGGTGAATGGTGTCAAGGAATCTGAATTAAAAGAGTACTTACAATGGTACCAAAATTCGACTGTGCAGACTGCGCTGTACTTCCTTGGAAAGATATGGAGAGGAAAACAGGTGTGAAGCCAATGCCTTCATTGGCTTGGAGAGGCGAGGTGTGGATGATGCTGTTGACGACAGACATGCACCGTGTGGTGAGAGTTGTTTTATTGACAATGTTTTGTTGATTGAAGTGTGTTGATCGAAGACTTTGTGTTGATTGATCGAAGACAAGGTAGTATTCCCACGGATGACGTCTTGAAGTTTCTCCTATCAATATTCAAGCTTAATAACGTGTTTGCAGCGTGTCGCCTGTTTTTTCAACGTTTTTTGCCTTTGCTTCGAGCGCTTTCAAAGCTGCAACATGACTGCTCATATCGACGTCCACGCATTCTATGTCGAAAAGGCGACCGCGGCTTCTTATCGGGTTGGGGAGACAATCACCAACATCGGCCAGCTCAGAGCCTGTCTCCAGCATCAAGCTCGACTCAAGTTCGATAAAGAATGGTTACAAGTACCTGACCTTCATCCTGATCCTGATTCCGTTCTTCTCGCTACAAGTAAGTGTTTTTCTGTTAAATCAAAACGAAAATTCATTCACGCCACCTCCAGATGTGCATGGTACCTCCATGCTCGAGGATAACCTAATGACAATCCAGAGCGTGTGTGATTCGGCGGATCACATTCTTGCGATCATTCCCTCCAAGCAGCTATCACCCTCTGTTGCTCCCTCGCTCGCGGCAACTGCGACCCAATCCTTGGCGAGCCCCGCCCACATGAAAAGTCAGGAGCTGATCAACTTAGTTGTATCGATGAATGATGCACTTCGAATCAAGGAAAATATGAGGGTTGAACAACAGGTTGACTTTCATGCGACCCTGCAGTCATTTCAACGTGATCAGCTGCGGAGGGAGGAGGACGCGAAACTAAATTTTCAGCGATACGCCAAGGAGGTGGAGCGGCAGCTGAAGGACACTCAACATCAATGCAACATCCTCAAGCAAGAGCATACCCTTGACCAATCGCGCATCAAATTTCTGGAGGACGGACAACAAGAGGACAGACAACGCATCAAGGACCTGGAAGATAAGCAACAGCAGGACAGCTCACGGATTCAGGACTTTGAGAGTTCGCTTCTCGAGGAGAAGAAGCTTCGGGCGGAGGAGAAGGAAGCTAGTGATAAGGAGAAGGAAGCTAGCGAGAAAGAGAAATCGTACATGCTAATGAGGATCGAGGAGATTGAAGATGAGCACATCGAAACCGCTGGGTGGGTTAGTGGTGCGGTAAGTATCGACTATCTAATGCAATTATGACGCTTGAATTATTGGCTAGGATACCAAACTCATGGATCGCATTTTACTCCGCCACTTACTTGATCTCGCGCAAGCGAAGCTAGCAGTCGCGTCTGGACTTCCCAGAAACAACAAGACCTTCCGCATTACACAGTCATTCCTCTGGAGAGAGGCACTGTCTTCCTCCCAGACAACCCCTGAGCGCATGCAAGCTGCCAAGAAATTATTGAATGCACCAGGGTTGTCTCTTGATGCCGCCACGAAAAAATTCCGCCTTATCCGACAGCGGGATGAACATCGTGGTCCAGAGACCATCGGTGATTCGTGACATGGGAGACAGCGCAGCCCACCCCAAGCATGTATCAAGGGAGGCGTTTAAGAAAATAATTTCGCGACACGCTGTCGCCGCAAATCACGACGGACTTCATGCTATCTTAGAACTTGTTGATCCTGTAACTCAGTCCACCTGATTTCACATCACGCGCTCACAATGTTGTATTACTTTCTTTTACCCCAAGTTACAAGTACGATTACGCAGATTCAAATTTACCAATATCAGTTGTACTTATTGCCAATGGATTTTTGGTCACGTGCAACGCATCACGTTCGGGCTGACTCTGACACCGTCTCTGTTCAGTGTGTTCATCGCGCAGTGCTGGGTATGAGCTACCTCAGTCAATTCCGACTCCAACAAGCACCTGTACCATTGTTCCCCCGGGCTGCTACATCTAGCCCGCCGTCATCCCCACTTGCGGCACGAACACCACTTCGGTCAGTCACACGAGGCGAGGTCAGACGACGGATCGAATCTACAGAGTCAGAGGCTGAGACCAAGCGGCTCAAGACTTGCGCTACAGATGTTTGCAGGACCAATGGGTTACCTGATGATGCGCTAGAAGAATTTGCTACAGTAAGTCTAAATCATCAGGATGTACAGTATAAGCGTACTAAAATTCATCCATCCATGCAGAAACCCGAAAAGGAGATGCTACTAAACATCATGGGGCATCTCATTGCCCTAGACAAGCGAAAGGCGAGAGATGATGCTCGTGAGCTCATTAGCTCGGCGGAATTCAAGGTACAGGTCTGACTCTCATATATTTACTATTCTTACATTGCTTCAAGCAATCACTCACCGACAGGCTTCGCGCTTGCCTATTGTCTCCGAATCTCTCAGGATATGTGACGCACTTGTCTCAGAACCTCTTCGTGAGTTTTTTTATTCTTATCTGACAAATAAAGATTAACATGTTCCAGGAATTCGTAAAGAAACACCCTTCTGTATTCAAGATACCCCTCGCCGCCCTGCAGGATCTCGAACTTATGAATAAGTTGGACTCGATGATTAAGGAACTGCTTACGCAGCAGCGCGGAAGCATGAAACAAAAGGTTTGTCGATTCCTGAGCTGCTATGATATTTTTAACGTTTTGAACACAGATCGTTACTTCCGCTGATAGAGGATCAAATATCCATGCGCTCTGTCGGTCGTTATCAGGTAACTGCACCGAGCTTACTTCAGCACACTGGTCTCGTGTGGCCTTTCTGGCAAGTTGATTCACAAACCCCGCCATGTCTTCCACTCACTCTAATCTAGCGTTCTTCACTGATCCAATTCCGGACTGTCGTTGCAGAGAGCGCAAAGTCCCAAGAGGAAGTCACTTTGAACAGCAACCATGAACACGTGCCAGCAGATATGGAAGGTGACGAGGCCGATTCCAGCCCTTCAACAATCACACAGTGCACTTGGACGTTTAATCAATACTGGAGCTATATTGATGTTCTTTTGGGTGAGCTCAGGGACGACGCTAAGAAGAATACATCTACGACACAGGCAGCTGAAGAATTCGTTAAACAGTGTGTTTCACTGCTTCTTGAATTTTGTGCGTTAATTTGATCTCATCATTGATTTGTATAGATTTTTCACAGAGGTCCTCCAAGCTGACTTACGAAAATACCCGAGTACAACGTCCCTCACTCCATCCCTCGACTCCGTGACTGTGGACTGGCAAAAGACAATTCATAGCAAACTTATTTGGTGATTCTTATGTTATGTCCTACTATACTTTAGATACACCGTGATAATAATGATGGATTGCTCCCATATTTTTTACCGTTGCTGGAAGTTTATGTTCTGATATATATATAGTTGAGTTTTAATGTCACCATGGTATACATGCGGTGGTGATGAAGTGTCGATGGGACCTGATATTAACCTTTCTCTCATGTTACCGCGCTAACATTGTGGTATTATTTTGCTCCCTTGGTTGCTCGTCCCTTGTGCAGACCTTGTGCAAAGGTTGGCTCGGCTGTCAGCAATACCCAGGAAGGCCCGGTGTCGAGGTTATATTTAATTTATGGTCTATGCAACATTTCCGGAAATCCTTCCGTCAACCATAACCCTATGTGCATGTGTCACAATCCTATTTTTGGGTCATGACAACGTTTGTGACAATTCTCAGTGTAAGGTCTACCATCTATGAAAACCAGAGGGATAAACTGTCACGCGTCCATAAACAAACAGTTCAAGAAATGACGTCACATTGCTGATATCACCGCGTGTCAGTAATTTATTGGCTTGGGCCCTCGCAATATTGAATCCTTATCTCCTCTTATCCAGCATGCATCATGTATTAGGAGCTAAACCGGGGTCAGATTACTTGTGCTCGCGACTTCGGCCATGGCCCCGAGGAACCAGACCGATTCTTGACGATGCCACGCCTGGACAGGCCTGGATCCGGTGGGCACTGAGGGGCGAATGCGATGGAACGTCAGCAACAACCGCAACATCAACTCGATGGCACGATGTCAGTGGCAGGCCACAAGACATACCCTCCGAGGGGGACCTTTCTTGGCCTTGGTAGCAGCCGCTCCAATACTACCACATGTCCAATCGAAGTGAGATCGTCTTCTGCTGAAGTGAGTTTATAGATATGTGATGCTTCCTTGATCACACTACTACCCTTTCCGCATGCCCCTCCCTAGTATGGTCATTTGCGATGTTCTATTTGCCTCATTGGCAGTGACAGTACGGTATCCTTCTGTATCGTTGTCACTTTTTAGAGCGCAGCCCGATAAAACGGCCTTAAGGCTGAATCAGGCCGATGGAGAATGATCACAAAATAGATATGACATGCCCTTATGCCATGCCCTTAGTCTCGTATTGCAATCCAGCCCAACGGCGAACTTCAACTAGTGTCATTGGGCCAACATAGGGCGGCTCAACCTGAACTCTACTAATTCCTGGGATTCCCCGCTGGCTAATGTGACGTAAGTAATATACATGATGTGACATGTTACTTATAAGGCAATTATAGATCAATGCTAGGTTATTCTTATCAATGAGACAACGCATGGTCAACTTCGTTCTCTTGCAGGGATCCTTTATTTTGTGTTTCAATTGCGCCGTCGTCGTGTTTTCTACTATTATTTGAATCGACGCTTGTTGTGTAAGTACCAGTCGATGGAATGTAACGAGAGCCCACATTCGCTTTTCCTTTTTATCAGGGCACATGCTACTGAATGGGCCGCACAGGATACGATTTCATTTCATAGCAACATGCTGATAGTTCCCGTAACAAATGTTCATATGTGAGTTGTGCTTCGTGCTGTTTGACCGTTCTAATGTGCACCCCGTCCCCAACGAAAGAAAAGGGGTCCAAGATATTTTTGGCACCACCGTGTAATTATACATCTATGACGTTCACTAAGTTCAGTCTAAAATTCAGGGCAACCGATGCCCTTCAACTGCAAAGGTACTTTTTATGAAACCTAGCAACCGTCCTCAATTTGACCCAGCCTGTTGGCAGAAATAATAGTCCTGTTCAATGCCAACTCAGATCGACCGTGCTGTTGAATCGAATCATGGCACTTACTATGGCGCTGATGGTGTAGCAGCAAGATGCTAGGTAGCCACTCTCACAAGGCTCTGAGTAGCTTCGGCACTCCTCATCGTTAACATTGCCCCACTGAGATGAATCCTTTTACAACGCAGGTAAGAATAAATGTGCTTCTCCATTCATTAATCTCTCTCACCTCTTCGCAACAGCGAGCTATACCTCCATCACATTCAGTCGAACTAGTCGATGCCTTAACAGTGGCTTGTGAAACGAGAAGGAGAAGCAAGATGACAGACAAGAGAAAGACGCGGGCGAACATGTTTGATTAGCCCACTGAAAGTTCGAATGCGTGCCATTTGAGCAAAATCGGCCAGGGCCTTATCGCGTGGAACTGTGGAAAAACTATGACATAGCCAGCCTCGGTGAAGTGTGATTTGAAATTAAAGCCCACACTTCATCTCACGCAGCGCTTGTCCACAGACTTCCATGTAGGGAAATGACCACCACAGCCCAGTGACCAGGCTGTCCGATTGGTGGTTGGAACCACAATCCCGACTTCTGCAATAAAGCTTTGTCAGGGATCTCCGCGTTTGGGTAACCCTGCATATACATTGTTCGCGGCGGAGCTTTGTTGTCCACCCTCTAGGATCGTACACAGACCGGGCCACCACTTTAAAGGCGGTATGCCCGGGGGTATACTCTGTCTACGTGGACTCCCAGAAGGCTTCAAAGGATTTTTTCTGTTTCTATTTGTGGTTGAAGGTACAACGATGTGATAACATCATCACTTCGCAGCTCCACCTGGTACCCCCGAACAAAAACGACACCGGTTATTGTGACAAGTTCTGGCATGATGTATGATTCCATTATTCGTAGCTAGGGGAACATTCAATCAGCCGGTTGCTCCCTGTTCGAATCTGTTGAATACGTGAATGAGACTCCAAAACTAGAAGAAAAAGAAGAAAAAGGAACTTGGTGGCCGTGCCATGAAGTACAGCTAAGTACTTGCGTCCAACTTTTAGTGACCTGCAGGAGTGACTCTGAACAGCATGAACTTTGTCCCCTATGTAGACTCCTGCTAGCGATTATGTAAACATTTTCTCTCATGCCAGAGACGCTCTCTCATGCCAGAGGTGCTATGATCTAAAGGATAATTTTCGTGTTAACGGCCAAATTTAGGAGGGCAAAGTATTCAGCCAGTGTCAATACTTTGACAACTTCCCGGGGCCGCCAATGTTTATTTGTAGCAGTAATTAAGCTAAATCTATTCTACAAAATCACTCATTAGACGGCGGTGGGAACATCACCTTCAAGTTGAATTCTAGACATTTCAGGCGTACAATGCATCCGATTTTACTTGTCAACGACACAGGAGGGAAGTGCGGTAGTAGCTTTATTCGGCATCATGTATGGTACCCTCAATCGAGGGGTGACTAATAACTATGTTCATCAATGCATCACGTCTCGGTCACCGGTAATGATCAGTCACGCCTCTCCCCCTTTTTTTCAACACTGAGGTACGTCCTCATCATTATTGCAGTCCCTTGGCGAGACTGGAATAGTTGTGATAGATTGATTTGACCAACCAGTCCAGTCTCGGTCTGACAACGAATCAGTCTCGATCCGAAAACGAATTGATTGATCTGACAAACCAGTCCAGTCTTGGTCTGTCAATGAATTCCCGGGCTTGTTCATAGCTCGTGCATCTAGTAATGTCCATCAGGAGTCACGACATTTTCGTCATCAGGGGTCAAAAGGGCCCCGGAGCTGGTCAGCACAGTGGTGCGTCAGTCCACCAATATAGCTATACAGAATAAGACGCTCAACGATGCCTGAAATAAAGAGCTCGTAGATATCGCTATTGATCGTGATCACGATTGCGGCTGAACAATAGGTCTACGTCTTGTTTGTTGCTACTGTGTTATAGACTTTCCACCCCGCAGATTCGCCTGCGACCCAGTCTTTTCCGCAGGAGTGGTATCGATTATCTGACCGTGCGTCCAGGATGGAGTAGGTGGAGTAGGTGATGGAATCGAATGAAGGGATGGACATGATGGACTGGCTAGATGAAGAGAGCAGAGAGCGAGGCAGCCAAGGCTGGCGCTGGATTTATGGTTGCAGATTACATAAATATAGGCGTCTAAACACGATACAGGTTGAGGCTGTGAAGAAGTACCAAAAGGTCCGGTACGCCTCTAAAACTTAGATCAAGACACTCACAAGCTCTCCACCAAGTTGTGCTCAACACCATCCACCTCGAGCAGGATGATGGAAGAACACCCCGCTATTCGAATCACCACGCCTATTCAAACATTTGAAGGTCATGAAGATAGTATCTTTGCAGCAGTCTTTCCCGATAGACGCCGTATGGTGACGGCCTCGTACGATAAGACGCTTCGTTTGTGGAACTTAGAAGACGGTGTTGTATTGAAGATAATGGAGGGGCATCGCTTCAGCGTACGAAGAGTTGCACTATCAAGAAACGGGCAATTCATCGCAAGCGGTGATGATGGTGGAGAGCTCATTGCCTGGAACAGAGACGGCGAGCCTCTCACTCACCCCATCAAAGTCCACTCCAAGCAGATATGGTGGCTTGATTTTTCCCCAGACAGCACATCTCTGGCAAGTGGCTCATGGGACGCCACAGTGGAGCTCTGGAACACAAAAACATGGCAGGTGCAAGGAGATCCAATCAATTGTGGGCCTGGCGCTGAAATCACGTGCGTTCGGTATTCACCGTCCGGTGAATATCTTGCCATCGCAACAAAGACAAATATCCAAATATGGAATCCAGGCAAGAGGGAATGCATCGCAAAGTTTCAGGGACACTTTGCGTTCCATAGAGCATGGAATGCTTCACTTGCATGGACGCCCGATGGCAAACAGCTTGTCTCGACTGGTAACACTATTGATCCCACCATACGGATCTGGAATTCATCGACCTGGGTGCAGGTCGGTGAGCCCTTGAAGGGCCATACTGACGTTGTCTACATGATTGCCTTGAACCCTACTGGCACCCTTCTGGCGTCTGCATCTGCAGACCACCAGGTTCGCCTTTGGGGGCTTTCTGATCGACGAGCCACCGCCATATTCAAGCACACCAATGAGATGTTTTGTGTCACCTTCTCTCCGGATGGCAAGCACATCTTGAGTGGAGGAAAAGATAAAATGATCTCAAAGTGGGCGGTACCTTCGCTGGAGGACATTCCCAAGGACCAGACATCGGATGTAAGATCCTGCTCATTTTCCGTCCCTTCTTCATCTCATTCTCTCCAAGGATGCGTTACGGGAAGACACTTTGAAGGAAGATGTGGCAAATAATGTGAGTTCCCGTTCATTGATAGTTGCATATTGACCCTGAACCTTGATGCTAAGGATAAACAGTCTGATTGCGAGGTTCGTTTCCGGCCTTCATTCTGACCACGCAATCTGACCATGCGTGATGCAGATCCTCGCCATCAGCACGACAGCCCGCAATGCATGCATAACCGGGGACTTGCCTACTGCTGACAGGCTGCTCACCCAAGAGATCAACGCTGATAGCAACGACTACAACTCTTACGCGAATCGCTCATTTGTTATGGCAAGAAAAGCCGACTGGGACCGCGCACTTGATGACGCACTCAAGGTGGGATACACTGTCCCGTCGTGACCTTTTTAACACAGGCTAATTTATATGGCGATATAGAGCATCAGCATTCAGCCATCGTTGATGGGCTGTATCTCCAAGGGCATCGCCCTCTGCGGTAAAAGGCAGTTCCGGGACGCGATGAAAGCATTTGACCTCGCGTTCATATTCGTGGACGCAGACTTGAATAAAACTCGTCTTATACTCTTGATTAAGGTACGTCAATTGTGTCTCGTGTAATCGCTACTTACACGACAGCTGTCAGGCGATCGCCCTTTTTAATGCAGATCAACATGACGAGGCAATTCTGCGCGTCCAAGAGCTAACTACTATTTGTCCAAATGCAAATACTCTTGCCTGTGGCATCGTAGAAGTGAGTGCCCCTGACACAGTCAACTCCAGATTCATGCGTCGATACTGATTTTGCGAACCTGGCACTTCAGGCTTATCTACACGTCCAAGCGGGAATGAATGCATCAGACGACGCACGTCACAACGAAGCGGCTGGCCACTTCACTGCCGCTGTCAACACTATCGGTTTCTCGTCTATGTCGGCCATCCATTCTAAATATGATATCTTTGTGGTGGTACGTTTATTGTGATGTAATATTTTTATTTCGCGTTCAACTGAGTGCTTGCGCAGCTATTCGGGTGGGACCTCGAGTCGTTGTGGCTTACTGCACACCAGCATTGGTGCCGTTCGCTCTTTCGGGAAGGTAGACTTGCAGAGGCCCTCAGATCTTACAGGCAAATGGTGGATCGATGCGATGAAGCTACGAAGGCACGCTGCGTTGACTGGTCCACTGGCAAGTCTTCGTGATGTCAACTGGATATAATGCTCACCTGCATTTCACTCAGCGTTCAAGCAAGATTATAGCGCATTTCATGCTGCCACCGGAGTTGCTGACCTAGCTGCAAAGGGAGATGATGCCCTCTCTGCGGGTAATTACGACCAGGCTATCGAGTTATACTCTGCGGCGATCGACCTCGATTTCGCGACCGATGCCGTTTTTGCGAACCGCAGCAAGGCGAGGTCGGGAAAAATGCTATGGGACGATGCGATTCTAGACGCACAAATGGTTTGATGTCATTTATTATTTCGTAGTCCGTGCTCATTTTGCGAATACATAGGTCATCAAACTGACCCCTTCGTCTCACATTGGATACCAGTTAGAGTATGCAGCACTTCATGGGGCACAACGCTATGACGAAGCGATTGATGCATTTCACACCATGCTCTCGAAGTTTGAAAATGCTCCTGACGCACAAACACAAGGTATGCCCCCAAATAATATCCTTAAACATACTCGACTCTTTCTACAGCGCTGCGCCAACAATACGTCAATCCATCCGAAGCAGAAGGAGCTATTCAAGAGACCATCAAGGCTCAACTCGACGACGCCCCGCATCGTTTGCTTAATACCTTCACTGGGCGCTTATGCGATCGAGTGGTACAGATCGATGCGTTCAAAGCAAGCACAGAGTACAAGGAGCTTTTGTCATCAATATTGGTGCACGCAGATCTCCGAATGGAGCGCATCAAAGATGTCGTGGCGACGTACTTCCGTTGTGTCACGCTATCGCATCGGTGGGAAGGAAAGGAACCACTGCTGCATGACGTCCAGGACAAGGTCGTTGATGAGTTGAAAGCAGTTGGCGGCATCATGAAGTTGCAGTCTTTCTGCAAAACTGCTCGTGCTGCGGGGTATCGCTGGGGGTGGATTGATTCATGTTGCATCGACCAGACTAACAACGTCGAACTCCAAAAATCGCTCAATTCCATGTTCGTCTGGTATCGCTCCTCAGCGCTCACAATGGTATACCTGTCGGACGTTCCGCCTTCGTCAAAGCCGGGCGCACTGGCAAGGAGCGCATGGAACACGCGAGGATGGACAGTACCGGAATTCCTCGCCCCGAAAGTCATTCGCTTCTACCAAAGTGACTGGACCCCATATCTCGACGACCACTCTCCCAACCACAAGCAGTCTGTCGCGATCATGCAGGAATTAGAGGATGTGACGGGGATAGATGCACAAACCCTTGTTGCCTTCTGTCCTGGAATGATAAACGCCCGCGAGAAACTGCAATGGGCGTCGACGCGTGTCACCACAGTGGAGGAAGACATCGCGTACTCATTATTTGGTATCTTTGGTGTTCAGCTCCCTATCATGTATGGTGAGAAGAAGGAAAAGGCGCTCGGGCGGCTCTTGCAGGAGATCGTCGCTGAGTCTGGGGACATTACTGCCCTGGACTGGGTCGGAGCATCATCCGAATTCAACAGCTGTTTGCCTGCCGACATCACTTCATACGAAGCCCCACCGTACACGCTGCCATCTATATCTGCAGATGAGATGGAGAGATCGGTCTCGTCGCTACAAGACACTGTGGTTGTCGAGTTAGCTTTGGAATTGTACAGCTCGGTCGACCGCCTGAGCGCTCCACGTTTTGCTCACCGCCGGCTGCATCTGCCATGCATTGCATTCCCTGTCACAGAAGTCAGACGGAGACCCATTGAACACAAGGAAACCTACTTCACGTACGAAGTCAAGGCAGATGGGCTTCATGACCTGCAGATCACCACGGAGGACAGGTTGCTTCAGTTCTCACGAGGAAGACCCGCTCGGCAGTCATTCTTACTTGTCCATCCCTGGGATCGTCGTCTGCTCGAGCTGCCTGACTATGCAGACGATACAGAGAGCGTGGATGATTTCACTCTCCCTGGGTCACCCGGAGAACGGGGCCCGGTTGATTTAGAATTGAGCGAGCGTGCATTGCGATTGGTTGTTCGCCTTGGACTGCCGTTCAACGCATTCCTGCTGGCGCAGCAACGCAGCGGAGAATACAAGAGAATCGCATCAGATCGTGATATCATTGCACAAGTCAAGGACGTGGATTCTGTTCACGGTATGATGGATGTCAGGATACTCGAGATATTGTAGCTGTGTGTACTCATGTGTTTTGGAAGAAATAGATCTCTCAACAGTTTTCATTCTTGACATTTCTTTCTTTACACACACGTACCCAATTTTTTATTTACGGTGGCTCATATCGTAGGACAAAGTTGAAACGGTCAGCCCCCCGCCAAAGGTCAACCAAGCCATTTGGACAGGCTCACGCGGCGGTGCGGGAATCCGAGACTCTTGGGCTGCGTCGACTCCCATACGCCTGCAAACTTCGGAAGTCGAAATGTACAACGCAATATTGCATGTCGGTTTCGTGAAACTAGGTCAAGAGGAATGATGTACTAGTACTACACTGGATTTGATAATTCGGACGGGCGTGCTAGAGAAGCACACCTGTGACTCCCACCTAGGCCCTATAATTAGAGGTACCTGTGGACCGGGTGTGCGCCTGTAGTTAGAGGGTGATTGAGTAATAAGTATGTGGCTCGGATGAATAATTGCTGGATAATGCCCCTCTGGGACTTGTGGGAATTGATCAGTTTCGGAGGTAATGAGTCACGCCCTGGCTCGGGAATGTCCGCCCGTGCTACTCATATAGTTCCTGGCTTCCTGGTGTGTCAGTCCAACAATATAGCTATACAGAATAAACCGCTCAACGATACCTTAAATCAAGAGCTCATAGATATCGCTATTGATCGCGACCACGATTGCGGCTGAACAACAGGTCTACGTTTTGTTTGTTTCTGCTGTGTTATAGACTTTCCACCCCGCAGATTCGCCTGCGACCTAGTCTTTTCCGCAGGAGTGGTATCGATTCCCTGACCGTGCGTCCACGATGGAGTAGGTGCAGTATATGGTGGACAAGATGGACTGGCTAGATGAAGAGAGCGAGGCTGGCGCTGGATTGATGGTTGCAGATTACATAAATATAGGCATCATGCCTCGTGTCCTGGGCGTCTAAACATGAAACAGGTTGAGGCTCTGAAGAAGTACCAAAAGGTCCGGTACGCCTCTAAAACTTAGATCAAGACACTCACAAGCTCTCCACTAAGTTGTACTCAACACCATCCACCTCGAGCAGGATGACGGAAGAAGAACACTCCGCGATTCGAATCACCACGCCTATTCAAACATTTGAAGGTCATGGGAGTAGTATCTTTGCAGCAGTCCTTCCCGATAGACGCCGTATGGTGACGGCCTCGAACGACAAGACGCTTCGTCTGTGGGACTTAGAAGACGGCGTTGTATTGAAGATAATGAAGGGGCATCGCTTCAGCGTACGAAGAGTTGCAGTATCAAGAGATGGGGAATTAATAGCAAGCGGTGATGATGGTGGAGAGCTCATCGCCTGGAACAAAGACGGAGAATCTCTCACCCAACCCATCAAAATTCACTCCAAACAGATCCACTCGCTCGACTTTTCCCCAGATAGCACATCGGTGGCGAGTGGCTCATTGGACACTACAACAGAGCTCTGGAACACAAAAACATGGCAGGTACAAGGAGATCCAATCGGTTGTGGCGCTGAAATCCTCTGCGTTCTGTATTCACCGTCTGGTGAACATCTTGCCATCGCAACCAAGTCAAATATCCAAATATGGAATCCAGGCAAGAGGGAATGCATCACAAAGTTCCACGGTCACGGAGCATGGAATTACTCACTCGCGTGGACGCCCGATGGCACACGGCTTCTCTCAGCGGGTAGCCGTCGTGATCCCACCATACGTATCTGGGATTCATCGACCTGGAAGCAGGTAGGTGAACCGTGGAAGGGCCATGCGGAGAATGTCTACATCATTTCCTTGAATCCTACTGGCACCTTTCTCGCATCCGCATCTGAAGACCACCAGGTTCGCATTTGGCGGCTTTCGGATCAACGAACCATCGCAATATTCAAGCACCCCAGTCCAGTGAACTGTGTTACCTTCTCCACGGATGGCAAACACATCCTGAGTGGAGGAAGAGATAAAATGATCTCAAAGTGGGAAGTACCTTTATTGGAGGATGTGATCAAGAACCAGACATCAGATGTAAGATTCTGTTCATTTTCGTCCTTTCTTCGTGTCATTTTCTCTAAGGATGCGTCACGGGAAGACACTTTGAAGGAAGATGTCACAAATAATGTGAGTTCCCGTTCGTTGACTGTCGGTTCGTCTTCTTGCATATTGATCCTCAATCTCGATACCAAGGCTCAACAGTCTGATTGCAAGGCATGTTTCCAGCCTTCATTTTGACCACGCAATCTGACCATGCGTGATGCAGATCCTTGCCATCAGCACGACAGCCCGTAACGCATGCATAACCGGGGACTTGCCTACTGCTGACAGGCTGCTCACCCAAGAGATCAATGCTGATAGCAATGGCTACAACTCTTATGCGAATCGCTCGTTTGTTATGGCAAGAAAAGCCGACTGGGACCGCGCACTTGATGACGCACTCAAGGTGGCATACACTGTCCCGTCGTGACCTTTTTAACACAGGCTAATTTATATGGCGATATAGAGCATCAGCATTCAGCCATCGTTGATGGGCTGTATCTCCAAGGGCATCGCCCTCTGCGGTAAAAGGCAGTTCCGGGACGCGATGAAAGCATTTGACCTCGCGTTCATATTCGTGGACGCAGACTTGAATAAAACACATCTTCTACTCTTGATTAAGGTCCGTCAATTGTGTCTCATGCAATCGCTACTTACACGACAGCTGTCAGGCGATCGCCCTTTTTAATGCAGATCAACATGACGAGGCAATTCTGCGCGTCCAAGAGCTAACTACTATTTGTCCAAATGCAAATACTCTTGCCTGTGGCATCGTAGAAGTGAGTGCCCCTGACACAGTCAACTCCAGATTCATGCGTCGATACTGATTTTGCGAACCTCGCACTTCAGGCTTATCTACACGTCCAAGTCGGAATGAATGCATTAGACGACGCACGTTACAACGAAGCGGCTGGCTACTTCGCTGCCGCTGTTGATACTATAAGTTTCTCGTCTATGTCGACCATCCATTCTAAATATGATATCCTTGTGGTGGTGCGTTTATTGTGATGCAATATTTTTATTTCGTGTTCAACTGAGTGCTTGCGCAGTTATTCGGGTGGGACCTCGAGTCGCTGTGGCTTACTGCACACCAGCATTGGTGCCGTTCGCTCTTTCGGGAAGGTAAACTTGTAGAGGCCCTCAGATCTTACAGGCAAATGGTGGATGGATGTGATGAAGCTACGAAGGCAAGCTGCCTTGACTGGTCCACTGGCAAGTCTTCGTGATGTCAACTGGCTACAATACTCACCTGCATTTCACTCAGCGTTCAAGCAAGATTATAGCGCATTTCATGCTGCCACCGGAGTTGCTGACCTAGCTGCAAAGGGAGATGATGCCCTCTCTGCGGGTAATTACGACCGGGCTATCGAGTTATACTCTGCGGCGATCGACCTCGATTTGGCAACCGATGCCGTTTTTGCGAACCGCAGCAAGGCGAGGTCGGGAAAAATGCTATGGGACGATGCGATTCTAGACGCACAAATGGTTTGATGCCATTTATTATTTCGTAGTCCGTGCTCATTTTGCGAATACATAGGTCATCAAACTGATCCCTTCGTCCTACGTCGGATACCAGTTAGAGCATGCAGCGCTTCATGGCGCACAACGCTATGATGAAGCAATTGATGCATTTCACACCATGCTCTCGAAGTTTGAACATGCTCCTGACACACAAACACAAAGTACGCCCCCAAATAACCACATCCTTAAACATGATTGACTCTTTCTCCAGCGCTGCGCCAACAATACGTCAATCCATCCGAAGCAGAACGAGCTATTCAAGAGACCATCAAGACTCAACTCGACGACGCCCCGCATCGTTTGCTTAATACCTTCACTGGGCGCTTATGTGATCGAGTGGTACAGATCGATGCGTTCAAAGCGAGCACAGAGTACAAGGAGCTTTTGTCATCAATATTGGTGCACGCAGATCTCCGAATGGAGCGCATCAAAGATGTCGTGGCGACGTACTTCCGTTGTGTCACGCTATCGCATCGGTGGGAAGGAAAGGAACCACTGCTGTATGACGTCCAGGACAAGGTCGTTGATGAGTTGAAAGCAGTTGGCGGCATCATGAAGTTGCAGTCTTTCTGCAAAACTGCTCGTACTGCGGGGTATCGCTGGGGGTGGATTGATTCATGTTGCATCGACCAGGCTAACAACGCCGAACTCCAAAAATCGCTCAATTCCATGTTCGTCTGGTACCACACCTCAGCGCTCACGATGGTATACTTGTCGGACGTTCCGCCTTCGTCAAAGCCGGGCGCACTGGCAAGGAGCGCATGGAACACGCGAGGATGGACAGTACCCGAATTCCTCGCCCCGAAAGTCATTCGCTTCTACCAAAGTGACTGGACCCCATATCTCGACGACCACTCTCCCAACCACAAGCAGTCTGTCGCGATCATGCAGGAGTTAGAGGATGTGACGGGGATAGATGCACAAACCCTTGTTGCCTTCTGTCCTGGAATGATAAACGCCCGCGAGAAACTGCAATGGGTGTCGACGCGTGTCACCACGGTGGAGGAAGACATCGCATACTCATTATTTGGCATCTTTGGTGTTCAGCTCCCTATCATGTATGGTGAGAGGAAGGAAAAGGCGCTCGGGCGGCTCTTGCAGGAGATCGTCGCTGAGTCTGGGGACATTACTGCCCTGGACTGGGTCGGAGCATCATCCGAATTCAACAGCTGTTTGCCTGCCGACATCACTTCATACGAAGCCCCACCGTACACGCTGCCATCTATATCTGAAGATGAGATGCAGAGATCGGTCTCGTGGCTACAAGACACTGTGGTTGTCGAGTTAGCTTTGAAATTGTACAGCTCGGTCGACTGCCTGAGCGCTCCACGTTTTGCTCACCGCCGGCTGCATCTGCCATGCATTGCATTCCCTGTCACAGAAGTCAGACGGAGACCCATTGAACACAAGGAAACCTACTTCACGTATGAAGTCAAGGCAGATGGGCTTCATGACCTGCAGATCACCACGGAGGACAGGTTGCTTCAGTTCTCGCAAGGAAGACCCGCTCGGCAGTCATTCTTACTTGTCCGTCCCTGGGATCGTCGTCTGCTCGAGCTGCCTGACTATGCAGACGATACAGAGAGCGTGGATGATTTCACTCTCCTCGGGTTGCCCGCAGAACAGGGCCTGGTTGATTCAGAATCGCGCGAGCGTGCAATACGATTGGTTGTTCGCCTTGGACAGCCATTCAACGCATTCCTGCTAGCGCAGCAACGCAGCGGAGAATACAAGAGAATC
This sequence comes from Suillus subalutaceus, assembly GCF_016647625.1. Classification (NCBI taxonomy): domain Eukaryota; kingdom Fungi; phylum Basidiomycota; class Agaricomycetes; order Boletales; family Suillaceae; genus Suillus; species Suillus subalutaceus. Next base: position 68,521 of record NW_024540379.1, on the reverse strand, counting down.
GCATCAGATCGTGATATCATTACACAAGTCAAGGACGTGGATTCTGTCCGTGGTATGATGGATGTCAGGACACTCGAGATATTGTAGCTGTGTGTAATCATTTTTTTGGAAGAAATATGTAGATCTCTCAGCAGTTTTCATTCTCGACATTTCCTTCGTTACGTACTTACCAGTCATTTATTGACGAATTTGAATGCTGAGCAGAACACCAGTATTCACTAGCGAGAGAACGAGCTCAGTAGTGTTACGAGACAATACTATATTGGTAGTACCTAGCGAGAGAACGAGCTAAGGTACATTAGTACAAGATAGGTGCGAGACGAAGACTGCATACCTCAGTGACACAATACTGAGGTGTTCGGACGAAGACGAGAAGGACTAAGTATGTACCGTAATGATTAGCTAAGTTGTACCGGAGGATCGACGTGCGGAAGTGTCATGCGGTACAGAATCCAAGAAGCCTCTACGGCGTATGGTGTCGAAGGTGAACAAGATAAGAGATAGCAGCAGCTAACAACCAGGCTACAAGTCTCGTGAAGAAGGCCATCCTACACTTCTCAGGATACTGAAAATTCACTGTGCGCAGCGTTGATAATGATCCTAATGAATGGCACATTGATATCAGACTTGGAGTCCAGCGTTACGTGATGCGGTCCCAAAAAACGATAATGAGGCATCGAGAGTCCAGCAAAAACAAGAATCCAGAGCATATCGAATAGCAGGCTGCCAGCAGTCCAAGGTGTATGGCCACCATTCGGAGTCACAGGCTCATGGCTGGGGAGCATGGAAGTAGCCGCTTGTGTCATGCCATTGCTTGTAGATCAGCTTTGAGGACATTCTGTGGGTATTGCTTATCCCATACGTCAAATTCACATTCTTGGATTATGGATATAAACAACACCAAAATGCATACCGCTACAATATCTCTAGCGTCCTGACCATGTCCTGAATAGAAGAAAGGTCTTTGACTTGTGCAATAATATCATGATCTGACGCAATTCTCTTGTATTCTCCACCGCGCTGTTGCGCTAGTAAAAATGCAATAAAAGGCTGCTCAAGACGAGCAGCCAATCGCAAGGCCCGATCGCTCAGTTCCGAATCAGCCGACTCCTGGGCTTCAGGGAACTCGCCAGGTGAATCCTGTAAAGGAGACCCAGGCGCAGACCAATAATCATCTTCGCTCTGCATGTCGTCAGCAACGTCAGGCAGTTCTGCCAAGCCAGACGGCTCCGCGAAGTCAGGAAGCTCGAGGAGATCACGATTCCACGGACGAACAAGCAAGAGTGTCTGTATAGTCGGTCGTGGTGATGAGAACAGATTCAGCTTGTCCTCCGTGGTGATAAACAGGTCATGAAGCCCGTTGGCCGTGGCTTTATATCTCTCCTGATCTTCAGCGCGACTCCGTTTAACTGCTGTGACATTAAATGCGATGCAAGGCAGATGCAGTCTGCGGTTCGCAAAACGGGGAGCGTTCAGGTTGTCAAGCAACGTGTAAAGTCTCAGAGAATCTACAGCCATGACATGTCGGAGCGAGGAGATTGACGTCTGGATGTTATCTTCGGACAAAGATGGCAAGGTGCATGATGGAGCTTTGTATGAAGTAATGTCGGCTGGCAGGCAGCTATTGAATTCGGATGATTGCCCCACCCAGTCCAGGGCACTGATGTCACCCGACTGAGCTACAACCTCCTGCAAGAGCCTTCCAAGCGCCTTTTGCTTCCTCTCGCCATAAATGATAGGCAGGTTGACGCCGAAGATACCAAACAAAGAGTATGCAATATCTTCCGGCCACGTGGTGACACGGGCTGACACCCATTGGAGTTTCTCCCGTGCATCTCTCATTCCCGGACGGAAGGCGACGAGGGCCTGTGCATCTATGCCCGTCACATCTCCCATCTCCTGCATGATTGCACGGGAATCCTTGTGGTTAAGAGAGCGATCATCGAGATATAGGGACCAATCCTTCTGATAAAATAGGACAAATTTTGGGGCGAGGAATTCTTGAACTGTCCATCCTCGTGTGTTCCAAGCGCTACTTGCGAGTGCCCCAGGCTGCGACGAAGGTGGAACATCCGACAAGTAGATGATGGTGAGCGATGAGTGATGATACCAGACAAACATGGAGTTGAGCGATTGCTGGACCTCAACGTTGTTAGTCTGGTCGATGCAACAGGTATCGATCCAAGTCCAGCGATACCCCAAATCGCGAGCAGTTTTACAGAATGACTGCAACTTCGGGATGCCGCAGACTGGATCCAAGTCGTACACCACCTTGCCCTGGATGTCATGCAGCGACGGCTCCGTCCCTTCCCACCTATGCGATAGCATGACATAACGGAAGTACATCGCCACAATGTCTTTGATGCGCTCCATTTGAAGGTCTGCATGCTTCATGGTCGATGACAAAAGTTCTTTGTACTCTGCACTCATTCTGAAGGCATTGATCTGCAGCTCGCGATTGCATAAGCGCCCGGTGGAGGTGTTAATTAGACGATGCGGAATGTCGTCGAGTTGAGCCTTGATGATCTCTTGAATGGCTTCTGCTACTTCGGATGGACTAACATACTGCTGGCGCAAGTCTGAATAAAGAAAGTCAACAATACTGAAGGATGTGCTATTTTGGGCTTACCTGTTGTTTCCGTGTCCAGAGCATTTTCCAACTTGGAGAGCATGATTTTGAACGCCTCGATGGCTTCATCGTATCGCTGTGCGCCATGAAGTGCTGCATGCTTCAACTGATATCCAAAGTAGGACGAGGGATTGATTTCGATGACCTGCGTATCACCAGAATCAGCGTCGATTACAAAACGGTGACTGTCATCGCACCTTTTCTGCATCAAGGAGTGCGTCGTCCCATAGCATTTTTCTCGACCTCGCCTTACTGCGGTTCGCAAAGATGATATCAGTTGCAAAATCGAGGTCGATCGCCGCAGAGTAGAGCTCGATGACCCTGTCGTAATTACCCGCACCGAGGGCAGCATCTCCGCTCGCAGCGAGGTCAGCCACTCCGGCCGCAGCATAAGACACGCTGCAATCTTGCTTGAAAGCTAAGTGAAATGAGGTTGAGAATTATACCAGGTTGACATCACGCGAAGACTTGCAAGTGGACCAATCAAGGCAGCGTGCTTTCGTAGCCTCATCAGCTGTGTCCATCATATATCGGTATGCTTGGATGGCTTCCGAAAGTCGATCTGCCTGAAAGAGCGCACGGCACAGATTCTGGTGTGCAGTTCGCCACAATGACTTGAGGTCCCACCCAAATAACTAGAGAAAGCACAGTAGGGAGTGAAAAAATGATTTCCAGTGCACTGCAATCAACATACCACCACGAAGACATCATATTTGGGAAGGATGGCCGACATAGACGAGAATCCGATAGTGTTGACAGCAGCAGTGAAGTGGTCAGCAGCTTCGTTGTGAAGTGCATCGCCTAACGCATTCATTCCCACTTGCACGCGTAGATAAGACTGAAGTGCAGGGTTCGCAAAATCAATATCGACACATGAATCTGGAGTTGACTGTGTCAGGAGCACTCACTTCTACGATACCACAGGCAAGAGAATTCGGATCGGGACGAGTGGTAGCTAGCTCTTGCACGCGCAGAATTGCCTCGTCATGTTGATCTGCATTGAAAAGGGCAATGGCCTGACAGCTGTCGTGTAAGTAGCGAGTATACGAGACACGATTGACGTACCTTAATCAAGAGTAGAAATCGAGTTTTATTCAAGTCTGTGTCCACGTACATGAACGCGAGGTCAAATGCTTTCATCGCGTCCGGGAACTGTCGTTTTCCACAGTGTGCGATGCCCTTGGAGATACAGCCCATCAAGGAAGGCTGAATGTTGATGCTCTATATCACCATATAAGTTAGCTTGTGTTAAAAAGGTCAAGTTGGGGTGGTGCATCTTACTTCGAGCGCGTCATCAAGTGCGCAGTCCCAGTCTGAATTTCTTGCCTTTACAAACGAGCGATTCGCATAAGAGTTGTAGTCGTTGCCATCGGCGCCGATATCTTGTGTTGACAGCCTGTCGGCACTGAGCCAGTCCCCGTTTATGCATGCATCGCGGGCTGTCGTGTTGATGGGAAGGATCTGCATCTTGCATGGTCAGATTATATGGCAGGAGTGAAGGCTAGAGACATGCCTCGCAATCAGACGGTTGAGCCTTGGAATCACGATTGAGGATCAATATGCAAGAAGACGGACGGAATTGAAACTCACATTATCTGCCAATTGTTCCTTCGGAGCATCCTTCCACAACACATCCTTGAAGGAAATAAGATGAAGAAGGAACGGAAAATGAACAGAAATTTACATCTGATGCCTGGTCCTCGGGAATGTCCTCCAGCAAAGGTATTTCCCACTTTGAGATCATATGATCTGCACCTCCACTCAGGATGTGCTTGCCATCTGTGGAGAACGTGACACCATGCACTTCATTGGAGTGCTTGAATATGGCGATGGTTCGTTGGTCCGAAAGCCGCCAAAGGCGAACTTGGTGGTCTCCCGATGCGGACACGAGAAGTGTGCCAGTAGGGTTGAAGGCAATCATGAGGACGGTCTCAGTATGGCCCTTCCAGGGTTCACCGACCTGCATCCAGGTCGATGAATCCCAGATTTGTATGGTGGGATCGGGATCAGTACAAGCCGAGGCAAGCTGTCCGCCATCGGGCGTCCACGCGAGCGAACGATTAAATGCTCCATTCAAGAACGCAGAGTGACCCTGGAACTTTGCGATGCATTCCCTCTTGCCTGGATTCCATATTTGAATATCTCTGATTGTTGCGATGGCAAGACGTTCACCAGACGGCGAATACCGAATGCAGGAGACAACATTCCCACAATTGATTGGATTTCCTTGCACCCGCCATGTTCTTGTATTCCAGAACACCGTCTCGCCAGCAGTGTGTTGTCTGGGGAAAAGTCGAGCGACATTATAAGATTGGAGTGGAATTCGATGGGTTTGGTGAGAGATTCGCCGTCCCTGTTCCAGGCGACGAGCTCTCCGCCGAAATCACCGCTTGCTATGAATTGCCCGTTTCTTAATACTGCAACTTTGTATACAGCGTGGCGATACCCTTCCATTTTTTTCAACTCAACGCCGTCTTCCAAGTCCCACAGACGAAGCGTCTTGTCGTTTGAGGCCGTGACCATACGGCATCTATCGGGGAAGACTGCAACTCCATAGACATCACCTTCATGGTCAAATGCTCGACTAGCCGTGTCGATTTGGATGGCGGACTGTTCCGCTTCCGTCATTCTGCTCGAGGTGGATGGTGTGGAGCACAACTTGCTGGAGGGCTTGTGAGTGTCTTGATATAATTTTCAGAGGTGCTGTACCGAGCCTTTTTGTACCTCTTCACAGGAATCACAGCCTCGCCTGCTTCCTGTATCATTTGGCGCTCAGGACATGGGGCCTGAAACTCCTGAAACCTATATTTATGCAATCTGCGACCAGGGCCAGCTTCGCTCTCTTCAAGACTCTAGCTAGTCTTTTTTTTTTTTTTTGATCCTTGTTTATTGTCCTGTGGGGCGGGGCCCTATGGTGGACACTACCTACAATCTAGCTAGTCTACCCTGTCTATCCTTCTATCCGACTCCACCGCCTACTCCACCGCCTCCCAACAGCTCTTCAAATCCATAAATATCACCCATCCAACCACAGGCGATCACAACAGCAGGTTCATCCTTACGCACGTCAAGGTCTCCATCACAGGATTCGCCTGGCGGGCTCCTTGAAGCACAGGAATTGGTTGATCCGGAACTGAGCAGCCTTTTAGCGCATTAGCGCGACGGAGAATACAAGAAAATCGTGTCAGATCATGATATTATTGCACAAGTCAAAGACCTTTCTTCTATTCCGGACATGGTCAGAACGCTAGAAATATTGTAGTGGTATATTGGAAGCAGAGATCTCTCACCTGTACCGTGACAGTTGTCACTTCATCTTTGGAATATGAATAAATGTCACTTCTTAGGACACTGAAAATTCACTGTACGCAATGATCGCAATTGTAGTACAATAGTGATATCAGACTCGGAGCAAAGCGTTACATGATGCGGTCCCAAAAAACGATAATGAGGCATCGAAAGTCCAGCAAAAACAAGAATCCAGAGCATATCGAATAGCAGGCTGCCAGCAGTCCAAGGTATATGGCGAGACAAGACAAGTCGAAGGAAAAAGGTCAGTACTACCAGTGCCGGGTGCGTTTTCTTCTAACGGGGCCTGCCAGTTTATCCCTAGCAAACACAGCACCTGCCTTGGTTTTGCTCAATTAGACCTATGGAACGGTCACGCCAACCAAGGCATATAAGATATCAGGTCGTCTCCGGGTAGCCTCGAAACATGACTTCAGCACCCCAATCATGGCTATGAAAATACCAAAAGACGAGCGAGTCGGAACAAATCCTGTACAAAACATACCCGAGACAAATAGCAGGCTCGATCCCAACATGTTCGGGAACACAAGTGAGATCGCCAGCGATATCGGCCAAAGTACTGGACGACTGTACATCAGTGGGATGTGTCGAACCCCCAAGACCACACAAATGTCGATGGTCATCGTCCTGAAACAGAATGACATGAGAGTTGTCGGATGATGGAAGAGATACCCGCCTCGAACTCTTTGAGCTAGTACCCCCAGGAACTAGGCCAACCGTGGGTATGATGATGCTCCGAGTCTTCTCCACGGTCAAGTGGATGTCTACGTCTCTGACAACGATGAAGATATCCATGGGCAAGAAACGCACATATATGTGTACCGATAATGATACCGACCTCCTCATTCAGGACGCGATTCGCAGCTCTGCGACTGGTACTGGATGGCATACGCCCTTGGATTGAAGGTCACCTCCCACCACGAATGGAGGGGAAATAGGAAGAGCGACCCATGCATTGAGCGAATTTCTGGCCAGAGTCCAACTGACTTGTAGTTAACATTGTGTCCACTGGACGAAATTCAACTTGCAATGTGGAAGATGTCGCTTGTAATTTTGCGTGCCTCCCATCGAAATATTGTTGCCGCTTCTACCTGCAACAATGGGCAGATTCCGGCGGAATGATCAAAGGTCCATGCATATGCTCGGTCGTCGATGTGAAGTGTGATGAACGTCTCTTCAGTCGGACTTCCAAGTCAATTCCAAGTCAAAACAAGTGAAAATGATGATCAACAAGCAACAATCAAATTTCAGAGGTGAAAACAAAATGTAGTGCAAGTTTGCAACGTATCTATTCCAGTCCTGCTGTGAAATCCAGAGGGATACACCGTCACACGTCAGGTTCTCAGATCGAGACTCCATGTCATGACATTGAATGACGAGCGCATTCAATATAACAAGGCATGGCGTCTCGAGCTGATGCCACCAGTCTCGAGAATAACCATGAACGTCAGAAAATGGGACTACTCAACTGTCCCCATAACCTGGGTCACGAAAGTCCTTTCTCCTCTTGTCCGGAATGTTTTTTTTTCAGGTTTATTTTGTTAAACCGAGGTGGACTTACTTGCGCTGACGACCTCGGCTCTTGGCGCCGAGGAAGCAGACTGATCGTGACAATGCCACCCCGGACCCGGCGGGCACTGAGGGGCGAACGGGATGGAACGTTAGCAACGCCTGCAGAGCAGGGCCAATGTTCCACGTCCCGAGCCACCACAGGTCCCGACCTGGATGACAGCGACCACCGATGCCCTGAAGATGGCGTAATGTCAGCAGCGGGTTGGAAGATGAAAATGGAACGCACCCTCTCATCTCGTGCCCGAGCTTACGAAACAGCGAGAGTGTTGAGTTGACGTGGGCTGGGGTGCCTGATCCATGGTGCGGGCCAGTGCAACCGACCGAGGAGGTGCTGAGGAGGCGAACAGGGCGGAGAGGTGTCGGATACCCGAGAGCCCCGGCGAATGTGGCCAGCAGACGCGCATGAAGAGGATCAGGCAGACCCAGGTCCTGTCCACTGTGCCGTCCACGCCGCGAGCGACGCCCGTGAAGGACAGCAGCTATGTTGTATCGTTCCATTATGTTGTCTTGCTGCGTTCTTGAATCTTGGGGGTTTGCCTTCAATACCTGAGTGGTCGATGTCGGTTAGTAAGGCAGATAAGAATTGTGGCGGGAACAAGACATACGTTTTCGAAGCTTGCTGTTAGACCTGAGCGAAATCAGGTGAATATCAGTTATCTGGCACATATACAGCATTATGAGGAAGAAACGCACTATATAGCATAGCGTCTGGCGGGCTTGATCTAGGGTGTACTAGCGGTGGAGAAGGCGAGTGTTAGTAGGATACCAAGTAGGAGTCGGAGTCGGAGTTGCGCACCACATACCTTGCTCGAACGTCCAAGACTCCGATATGAGGAAGTCGCACAAGGAAAAGGCTGTGAAGATGAGAGAGAAGATGAAGGAGCGGATGAAGGAGTGGAGCGGGAATGAGGGAGTATATATACGCTCAGCACGGCGGCTGACACAGGGGTGAATGTGCCAAACACGGAAATGGGTAGGAGGTGTCACAAGGCGTCGCCAGCGTTACTTCGGAGATCTATATGTCACAATTCAGAAAATATTCTGCTAATCTCTTCTCCGAGAGTTATATGGCATTGGAAAAATCTTCGGGCCTGAACTTAGAAAAGCTCTATATCTCAGAACGGCATGTCGATGGACGCAAAATCATCTGGATACTTATGATGAATTTGAAATGCTCGACGCGTTCAAGACGCGTCGGTCACATGATGTAAATCTTCTGATCCTAACAGCGCTAAACATGCAAGAACGCAAGACAATCGTGCCACTTCATCCCAGTAGTCAGTTTGATAATATTTAAAGCTTCATCGACAGCTGCTCATCCCACCGGCTTTAGGTGCTTTGCAAGGTACCCCTCTTGAGGAGGTTGCAAAACCACCCGAAAACTTGCAACGTCAATTGAACCTCACTTGCAAAATTTTCGGGTCCACTTCCAAAGCGCCTCAAATGGGCTCGAGGGCTTATAATAATGCGGCCTCCTATAAGGCATGCCAACCAAAAATAAAAATAACTTTTGCCAACAATTATCGACGTAGACTCGGTGATACCGGCCAATCAACCGGTGTTGCCTACACAGGACGGGAAAGGCTGACCGTTTTCCTATAGCTTTATTTTCATATAGAGCAGTAGCATCGCCGCATTACCCCATCCGCAGTTCCTACAACTCGGTGGTCGCTCAGTCGTCTTTGTTTCTTACCATATCTGGGCAAGAACTAGAAGGACGAACTCTCAAGAGGTAGGCCTAACTTTACCCTCACCAATTGAAGTGCAGTAGTAATGTTGCTTATCACCCTCACCACAGAGCAAATCCAAAGACAATACAGGACAAATTTCTAGTCGGGTATCAAGGATGGTGCGTTCAATAGTCAATTATCACTTAAATGCAAGCCCGGGCTCGAGGGCCAATAAGTGCCTCTGTAGCTAAACTTGCGTATGGATGATAGAGTGTCGCGTTGAACACTACTTTTGCAGGTTCACATGCAAGGGAGACGGCAAACCCATGGATCCTAACCACCACGGATGGCTGCGCTGGTTTGATAAACTGATCCCAGACGGTGGACGCCCCAATACAGACCTATGGCCAGATGTATCCGAATACTCCCCATCCGAGCTGTTCCCCGCCCCAGATCTCCAAAATGCAGATGGGGAGCCTATGTTTCTCTTCTCTTCTCGAAACTCAAAGACGGTGAGGCGCCATTTTCACTGGATGGCGTTACACGGCGTCGATGGCGCATTTTTGCAACGATTCGCAGGTCAATGCGACGTGGAGGCGGGCACCATAGCAATCAGGAACATTAGAGATGAAGTGGGTGATCGTGTCATGGAGGCTGCTGAAGCAGAGGGAAGGGTCTTTGCCATAATGTGCGCATACTCATCAACTCGGTCTGATAGGTATTGACTGCACATTTTTAGGTATGATGTCTCGGGTGTTCACCCAGACAAGATCCAACGGGTGCTCGAGCAAGATTGGATGCATCTAATACGTGATAAGTGTGTCCTAGACAGCCCAAATTACCTCCGGGAGAAAGGCAAGCCAGTCATTGCACTGTGGGGTATGCTCACATAAAGTATGATTATGGTAGTCTAGCTCATCTGTATCCCAGGTTTTGGATTCAATCAGAGAAACCACTCTCCACAGGTCGTCAGATCTATTGTCAATTTCTTTCGTTCCTCCACACCAGGCGGTGCTTATCTTATGGCCGGCGTACCTGGACATTGGCGCACATCAACATCTGATAGTGACCCAGACCCCGAATTTTTGCGGGTATGGACAGAAGAATTTGATGCGCTAAGTCCCTGGACTGTAGGGCGTTATGGTAACGAAGAGGAAGCGGAACGCTGGGGGAATGAGAAAGTTAAACAGGACTTTGATTTTCTGAAGCGAAGAGGAGACGAAGGGGGGAAAAGAGTAGATTACATACCCGTAGTGCTCCCTGGAGGCAGCGTAGGTCCAGTGGCACGTTCTATTATCCTTATCTTTATTATTTCTGCTCTACAGGGCTACAATCTCTCTCGCGGGAAATGGGGACTCAATGGAATAAAGCGTAACGGGGGCCACTTTCTCTGGAAACAAATCCACGCCGCACGACACGCAGGGGTGCGCATCATCTATGGCGCCATGTGGGACGAATATGACGAAGGCACGGCATTCATGCCTGTCGTCTCTTCTTCAAAGCAACTCCCAGTTCATCCACAGTTCAATTTTCTAGCGCTCGACGCTGATGGCCACTCGCTTCCGTCAGACTGGTATATGCGCATAGCTGGTTTTGCTGCTGAATCCCTGCGCGGTGACCGTATGTTGCACAAGTCATTTCCTGTCAAGGAGTTGCAGGATTATTGGGTCACTCGTCCCAGATATGAGGAAACGACACCTCCAAGGGAAGAGGCGGAGCAATGGAATGAAGCTCAAAGAGCATACCATGATTGGGCTGCACAAGAGGAAGGTGCAGTGATAGACGAGGCGCCTCCACCATATACGCTAGAAGATGAGACGCAGAGTTCTCAGGCAAGCAGCGCACAAAATACCAGACTAGTTCCACCTGAGGCCACCAATTCCGCCCTCGATCGTTCATCAGTCTCATCTGTGCCACCGCCATCTTCTTCGACGTCAACAAGGCCTGAATATCTGCCCGGCTTGGGCATGCGTACCCAACAATCCTATCAGCAGCCTAGCTCTTCGTATCCCATTGCCAGGCCATCGTCTCGGATTTCATCCCCTGTTCCCGCGTCCGCTGCTGATGATCTTGCTCGACAGACATTGCCACACCTTCCATCCCATGCGTCAGGATTTTCCTCTGTATCCTTTTCAGTTACGCAAATGCCTTCCGTGGAAGTGAGCCCAAGCGCCACACCTACCTCTTCGATGTCTTCGCTCTCGGCTTTGGCATCACCTGCCTCATCAAGGTTGCAACACCCTGTTCAACAACACGCTCCAAACAATCTTCCAAGTCACCCTTGTGCCCCACTCGATTCCCGCCCCTCACTCACACCGCAAGGGCAGCCTTTCGGTATAGGTGGACCAGGATACGATGGGTCTGATGCCAACATATGCCAGCAAGGTCCCGCCTCTTTCCCCAGTGTAGTACAGTACCATCCGCGCACAACTCCAAATTCTGGCGCACGTTGTGGATCTTCCATAGCAACGAACAGGCCGGTCCATTCCTACCTCGTACCAAAGCCGCTCGTGCAAGACTACTGCCAACGCCAAATTCCAACACAGCCTCATCCTGGAAGTTCACTCTCTCCGCAGCCATATTCTCGGGGAACCCAAAGCTTGCCTCCGCCCACACCGCCTTGTGCGTTTTTTTGTTCGTGACTGCTTTTGCGTTGCTAATCGTTGCGTGTCGATCGGAATCGATGTTAACAGGCAATGGTCGAGGGCGTGGGCTCGGTGTGCGCGGATCCAACACCACGGGGCGTGCACGGGGAGGTATGCAAGGAAGCTGCAGGAGATCCTCGCGCGGAGTGAGTTTGCTCTCGAACGTTATTTTGTTATGCACTGCTGATATGGTCGTCCTGCAGGCTGGTCGAGGTTGTTGAATAAGGTTGGTCTCTTAGAAACTCACAGGCACCGTGGCGCCTTACTTCCAGCTTGGTCTAATTATGGATATCCCAACTTGAACTTTGAATGAATACCTATTTATGTTATTAAACTTTATAAGTCGTGGCCCTACACTCAGTTGAGATGCTGCGAAATGATGTGGTAGTATTTGGTAAGAAGGGAAGCTCTAGATTGAATCCAACACAGACCAGTCTGGACTATGAAGGAGACAGACATATGAAACTTCGGCAACCGATTTATTCATTTATATTGTTTTGGTGGACATTGGTGGTGAACCGGTGATACCCAACAGTGACTTACTCCGGTGGTATCATACATATCAGCCAAGGAAGCCAGTTCAGCTTCTCCCGATCCAGAGCAAAGATTCGTCAGCAAGATATCCTTCCACGGAGAACGTAACCCCCTCCTTTGCAAGCATCTCCATCTTTCTATTGCACTGCAACCCAGTATTCTTCTGTCCACCCCTTGCGTTTGCGCCAGTGCCCCACTCACCGGAGAATCCACCAATGTACAGATTTGATGCGATGATGCGGTGGCAAGGCACAAACGGTGCAAATGGGTTATTTCGAAGTGCAGAACCAACTACAAAACGAGGTTGTAAGAGGAGACAAAGGGATTACGTTTTTGACGCGCACCTGATCGTGGCGAACCTTGCCCAAGAGCGACGCAGATATCCTTGTACGTCGTGACACGACCGCAAGGAATTGTTCTAGTGAAGTCGTATACTGCCCACTGATGCGGAGTGACGCGCTGGGGAAACCATGGAGTAAGGAATGATGGGCAGTCTCAATGCATACTGCTTGCCTTGCCGTCGTGTGTCTTGAAGGTGTTACGGTCTTTTTCATTCAATGGGTAATGCATCTTGCCTGTAAAGACAGTTTCATGAGAGCCGTATGGCATGAGCTGTAGAGTCGAATGTCATCCGCCGCGCTTACAGTTTGCTAGGTCCTGCATTTCCTCCACGACTGGTATGGAAGCCCTTGCTATTGTTGTCTTACGTCCATCGATGGCGGACTTCGTTGAGCGCGACAGTGTCCTGATGGCAGGCATTATTCAACAAAGAAATTTTAAAAAAACTGTGCTATTGAAATGTGTTAGACACCAAGGTGATACAAGAACGAGCGTAAGCGCTTGAGCTCTCGTGACAGGGGCAAATTTGAAACACGATTCACGCGTGACTTAAATTCAGGGCCGGTAAGATGGTGGTACTCGTCCAACCTTTCAGGCTGCCCGCGAGATGTTATAGTACTATGTAAAAAAGTATGTATGTATCTAGGGAGCGTCTCTAAACCCCATCAGGTACTGCATAATCTGGAAGGCGGCCTGAAATTATGTCCCTGCGTTAGACGGCGTCTGGACTCTGCATAACAGCATGGTCGACTTACTACTGGTGCAAACTCCGGAAGCCTAGAACAGAAAACGTTAGAAACGAAACCCTGTGTATTGCACTAAACCCACATGTGTCCACTCAAGGCTACTTCGTAATAAGTGAGTCCCCGCTCTGAGTGCATCGTCCCGTAGGCACCCACATCATCGACAATGAAGCTCTCGTGAGCGATGGGCGTCTGGAATCCTTGTAAACCATTCCCTTTGAACATAATGAGTAAATCGTAGCGCACATCAGATATTACTAGTCACGCACAGGTCATGCTACAAATGATTCTTGTCAATTGATAAATGTCATGGTCAAGTACGCGCTTACTTTTGAATGGCAATTCTGGTTCTAAATCATCGAACCACGTGTCAGAATATACGAAGAGACGAAAACGAAGTCATACCCATTAGCAATTAAAATGAAGTCGGCGAGACCATGCACAATGACGGCTCGCTGGCTCTTCTCAATAACATTCGGTAACACAGTGAGGGCAGGGGACAAGCTGCTGTCTCCGTTGGGGAAGACATTGGTATTGGTGCATTCCAACCACTCAGTGTCTACGGGCGCGTGGATAGCCACCTTTACATCCGTTCGGTTAAAGTAGATCGGAGACTCTTGACCTCTTGACCTGCGTCAGCTGGGCTGCACTGAGTCAATCATTGAATGACCTACAAGAAACCTAGAACATCCCATAGAGTTGGATACTTGCGTGGAGAAGAAGTTAATATAGTATTCATTAAAATCCTCTTCGACTCACAGTATCCCAAATGCGATAGACATTGAAGGCGGGGTTGATGATCAGCGCACTGTCGAAAATGGTGTCCCAGACATCACAGCCTTCGGAAATATAGACAGAGTCTCCTGGTAGGGGAAGAAGACCTGCTGGAGGGTATGTGACATACTTATCCATGTAGCCAGTATAATTGCATGTTGCAGCCTTCTTCTCGAGGTAGTTCATGAACGTCTGACTGGATCCTATCGGTGAGCAATTTGAAAACTAGATCCGAGTGAAATGAACAAACTTAAAGGAGAAGATATCAGCGTGTTTTTTCACAAAGTCCACTGCAGGGATCTGCTGTTGCACCACCCACCGCGAGATTAAGGCTGAGCTTCATGTATAAGCGCCTGACAAAGCAAGTCAAATGTTATTTACGATCATTGATCCATATCCCTTGCAACGAGAGGTTTAATTGAGTTGGGTTCTCGTAGATATAGTTTGCGATATCTTTGTTTGTCTTAGAGTTATCTTCAAAGAAGATGACTGCTGACTCACAAGGCACGTATCTTCCAGCGTACTGGATACGATTAGCACAATGCTCGAACCTCTCTGAGAGGGAAACCTACACTTTCACCCGTTACATACAGCTTTTTACCTTTGAGTTCCGAAAAGACATGAAGGAACTGCTGCATGAAACCGACGAGTTGAGCAGCGACATCGTCCTCATTCTGTGCGTTTGGTGTGCCTTGGGAAAATCCCGTGCCAACAGGTTGCTCCACCCAAAGGACGGAGGAGAGGTTGGTCCAGCTCCGTTGATTCACAGTTGGTTTGGCCTGACCCCAGGCCCAACTAAAAGGCTTCAAACATCTCAATTATAAATGAGTCTTGTCGTCAACAAAGAGGCCTACACCGTTCTCCTGCAGCAAACCTTCCAGGGAGGAGCAGCCAGGGCCACCATTCGTCCTTCATCAGGTATAACATGTCAGGTCAGCAGCGAAGAGCGCACTGCTTCTGATGACGCACCAAAAAATTAAATCATCAAGACTCCCTTGGGGACCAGGAGGGAAAAACCAAAAAAAGAGCTGATATGATGTCAGCACTCGAAGGACATGCATAGATTACTCATGTATACACCTGACGCGTCTCATTAGGACTGTTGCTGATGGGTAGAAGACCTGCCCAGCTAGGACCGACATCGAAGTCAACAAATGGAAGGGATCTGCCATCGACGTAAAATTCTGGAAGAACATGGATCAGACGTATTAGATATTTACTTGTAGCATTTCAGTTACCTGAGGCCTTTGGGTTCGCGAATGTGATATTCTGAACACCACTGCTCTTTATGTTCTGAGGGCCACTAGTCTGCCAACGTCTTGCTGCCTCGAGTTGGCGTTCGCGTATCTCGTGCTTGGTCATCCAACGACCGCTGGCGCCGATCACTGCGAGCAGAGCCCCAAGTACAGCGAGGAGATGCATCACCGTCGAGCAGCCGAACAAGTTGAATTTATGAAGGAAAAACGGTGAGTGATGTGGAGTCGTATTTAAAATGAGTATTTCTGTCATGACGCATTCAAATAGACCAAATGTATACGAGGCGTGTTGCCATGACATGGAACCCATATCACCATGTGTTCTTCGCGTGGCCCTACGGGGGCATAATCAGCTTGGGCAGTAGTCGAACGGTGATTAACACCCATGTGCATTGCAGCATAACTGCCGAGTTCTAATAGCCGGTTTGGCTGAATAAGTTGTGCCTGACAGATTGTAGAACTTCGTTTCCAGCGCGGAACGTAGCAGAACCCCAAGCTCAACAGATCAACAAGCCATTCGGTTTGAATGACAAATCTGTGTGTACATTGCATGATAGTCAATACTTGCAACTCAGGGAAGCACGAAGTCCAAAAAGCTGTGTAATCGAGCAGATGGTTACAGATGAACATCTGAGTCACAGCAGGAGCACAGCTGGAGAAAAATGGAAGTCGCGGCACGACAGTTCGCGCTGCCTCATGGAATTTATGCCTGCAATGCTGGTAAGACTCATTTGTTGTTAGCTGGCTATCAGCGAGGGACCGGCAGAACACTTGCCGTGATGAGCTGTGTCTTCCAAACCCTTGTGATGCCCGCCGCTGACTTCAGGAAGCCATGTCTTCTGATATTAAACCCCCTGCAATGCCGACTACTGACGAAGCTCCACCTCCTACCGCAACCCGAAAGACCCACTTCAAAGCACGAATTCGAAATGCATCACCATTGAGGATTTCGTCTTGCACACAAACATCCACATTCGGATCAAGTGAGGGCAGAAGGATGCATGCACTAGCGCACTCACCGGACGGGAAGACAGTTGGATGCAGGAAGGAATCGGACTTAAGCTGGGGAGTGGCATCAGTCCCACCGGACGCAGGAGATTGTGGATGCCATATACCAAATAACCATTATCAAACCATCATGGTTTGACAATATCCTTTACGCACCGACCGAAGACGCTCGAAGTCGTCCACGTGACTCGCTGATGTGATTCCTTTCAAGTTTCCATTTTCTTTCATGACTAATACCTCGTGCTCCGTTCATTTCACTTTCACTATATGCTCCTCATACTCATTCTGGCTTAGGAGCAGATCTGATACGCTGATTCCCAGCTCAAACTTGGCGGCCAAAGCACATCGGACCGAACGCTCCAACAAAAAGTCACTATCTCTCAACGTCTTATCTTGTTTGTCATTTCGCTATCTATCTATTTACGTTTCACAAACTACGTCGATCTGTTCACAATCCCTTCGAACTCATTATCAGCCTCATACCATGTAAGAATCCGTGGAAACAAAGGACATTGAGACCCTGAGTTTTACTCTGGGTTATGAGCCGAATAGGGAGCATACAGCATACACTCTGAGAACTCGGTGAAGATTGTGGAGGATGAAAAAATCTTCCGGACTCAGAGACAACAAGCTTCCTGACGATTGTTGTAACTAGCCTCTAAGAGCTGACATTTGTCACGGATGGCAGGAATCTAAATCAAACCAAAGGCAAGTGTCCCTATCTATGGCGTATCCCTAAAGCCCATCAGGTACTGCATAATCTGGAAAGCAGCCTAAGATGTCGGTCTCTGCGTTAGAGCGCAATTGGATCAAAAACTGTCGACTTACTACTGGCGAAAATTGTGGAACCCTGCAGAATACATTTGAGAACCGGGACGCCGTGTATAGCGGCGAGCTCACATGTGTCCACTCAGGACTACTTCGTAGTAAGTAAGTCCCCGTTCTGAATGCATTGTCCCGAAGGCACCCACACCATCGACAATGAAACTGTCATTGACGATAGGTGTCTGGAATCCTTGCAATCCGTCCCCTTTGAATAAAATGAGTGGTTTTTGCACCTCAGCGCTTCTGCTCACTTACAAGTCATACTACAAACAATTCCTATTGATTGAAGGGATTCATGCAATAGTCAAGAACGCACGTACTTTTGAATGACGATTCTGGTTCTAAGTCATCAAATCATGCATCAGGATATGGGAGAAGAACTCGTGGACGCAGGCATACCCTTCAGAAATGAGAACAAAGTCGGCGAGACCGTGCACGATGACGGTCCGCTTATTCTTCTCGATAACATTCGGTAACACAGTGAAGACAGGAGGCAAGCTGCTGTCTCCGTTGGGGAAGACATTGACATTGGAGGATTCCGACCACTCGGTGTCAACGGGCGCATGGATAGCTTCCTTTACATCCATTCGGTTAAAGTAGATCGGAGACTGCGTCTGTGGGAATGAACCTCTAGGTCGTTGTCAGCGTAGTTGCATTGAATCAATAATTGGATGGCCTACGGGTAACCTAGGACATCCCACAAAATCGGATACTTGCACGAAGAATAAGTCAATATAGTACTTATTAAAATCCTCTTCGACTCACAGTGTCCCAAATGCGATAGGCATCGAAAGCAGGGTTGATAATCAGTGCACCATAAAAAATGTCGTGCCAGACATCGCAGCCCTCGGCAAACTCGATGGAGTCTCCTGGAAGGGGAAGAAGACCTGTTGGAGGGTACGTGACGTACTTATCTATGTAGCCAGTATAATTGCACGTCGCGGCCTTCTTCTCGAGGTAGTTCATGAACGTCTGACTGGATCCTATTGGTGAGTAACCTGCAAACTAGGTCCGAGTGAAATGAACAGACTTAAAAGAGAAGAGACTAGCGTGCTTTTTCATGAAGTCCACTGCAGGGATCTGCTGTTGCACCACCCACCACGAGATCGAGGCTGAGCTTCATATGTAAGCACTTGACAAAGCAAGTCAAAATGTTATTTACCATCGCTGATCCATATCCCTTGCAACGAGAGGTCTAACCGAGTCGGGTTCTCGTAGATATAGTTTGCGATATCTTCGTTGGTCTTAGAGTTATGTTCAGAGAAGATGACTGCTGACTCACAAGGCACGTATCTTCCAGCGTACTGGATACAATTAGCACAATGCTTGAACCTCTCTGTGAGAAACTTACACTTTCACCCGTTAAATATAGCTTTTTACCTTTGAGTTCCGAAAAGACATCAAGGAACTGCTGCATGAAACCGACGAGTTGAACAGCGACATCGTCCTCATTCTGTGCGTTTGGTATGCCTTGGGAAAATCCCGTTCCAACAGGTTGCTCCACCCAAAGGACGGAGGAGAGGTTGGTCCAGCTCCGTTGATTCACCGTTGGTTTGGCCTGACCGAAGGCCCAACTAAAAGGCTTCAAACATCTCAGTTATAAATGAGTCTTGTCGTCAACAAAGAGGCTTACACCGTTCTCTTGCAGCAAACCTTCCAGGGAGGAGCAGCCAGGGCCACCATTCGTCCTTCATCAGGTAGAACACATCAGGTCTGCGGCGAAGAGCACACCGCTTCTGACGACGCACCAAAAAATTAAATCATCAAGACTCCCTTGGGGACCAGGAGGGAAAAACCAAAAAAAGAGCTAATGTCCTCGATGTCAGCACTCAAAGGACATGCATAGATTATTCATGTATACACCTGACGCGTCTCATTAGGACTGTTGCTGATGGGTAGAAGACCTGCCCAGCTAGGACCAACATCGAAGTCAACAAGTGGAAGGGATCTGCCATCGACGTAAAATTCTGGAAGAACACGGATCAGACATATTGGATATTTACTTTTAGCATTTCAGTTACCTGAGGCCTTGGGGTTCGTGAATGTGATATTCTGAACACCACTGCTCTTTACGTTCTGAGGGCCACTAGTCTGCCAACGTTTTGCTGCCTCGAGTTGGTGTTCGCGCATCTCGTGCTTGGTCATCCTACGACCGCTGGCGGCGACCCCTGCGAGCAGAGCCCCAAGTACAGCGAGAAGACGCATCACCGGCAAGCAAGCGAACAAGTTGAATTTATGAAGGAAAAATCGTGAGTCGTATGACGTCGTATTTAGAATGAGTATTTCTGTCATGACGCACTCGGATGGACCAAATGTATACGAGGCGGGTTGCCATGACAGGGAACGCATATCATCATGCGTTCTTCGCGCAGCCCTACGTCTCCCTACATGGGCATAATCGACTTGAGCTGTGGTCGAATCGTGATTAATACCCATGTGCGTTGCAGCACAACTGCCGAGTTCTACCAAATTAATTAGTGCCTGACAGATGGCACAACTTCGTTTCCAGTGCAGAACCCGGGCTCAACAGATCAACAAGCCGTTCAGTCTGAATGACGAATTCGTGTTCAGTTGAAATTGTTCGACTGTTACTCACATGCTGTCATATGCCTAACAGCGCTAAACATGCTTGAGCTCTTCGAAAGCCCACAGCTTGTAAGATCAAACTATTGAATAGGCAATCATTGATTCGAGTACACCCTTGGTTACACCCTGGAGAGCAATTTATATCTTTGAGACGGACATTCATGCTTATAAGTACATTGCACGATAGTGAATACTTACAGCCCAGGAAAGCACGCCTGGTGTGAATTCCAAAAGCCGTGTAATTGAGATGGTTAAGGACGAACCTAGTAGACATCATACCAGTGGCATAGCTTGATAAAAACACGCTGCCTCGTGGAATTCATGCTTGTGATGCTGGCAAGACTTATTCATCATTAGATGGCTATCAGCGAGGGACCAGCAGAACAACCGGTGAGTACTGGTCAACTATTCCAATCCTGTTTCATCATGAACAGTGCCAGAGCCAGGAAAAAATACAGAAGACTTACCGTGACGACCTACTATCTTTCGAAACCCTTCGGCACCCATCATTGAAGAAGCCATGTTTTCTGATTCTAAATCCCTTGTGATTCCGACCACTAATGAAGCTCCACCCCTCCCGCAACCTGAAAGACCAACTCCAGAGCACGAGTTTGAAAGGCATCAGCCATCTAGGATTTCGTCTTCTTGCACGACAACATCCCCATTGTGAGTGGTTCGTTGAAGGGCAGGATACGCAAGTGGAACTACGACACATCTTGTTATGGAATCATGGTCAAGTGAGGGCGGAAGGATACATGCAATGGCGCGTTCACCAGACGGGAAGACAATTTCACGCGGGAGGGAAGACTGAAGCGTTCAGCGGTGGGACACCAACGGAAAGATGATCAAGGGCGTTCGGACAGGTCATGCGTATTCACCTTCAGGCGATAAAATCGTGCGCATCAGGCGGGTCCAACAGTACGATTTGCATTACAAACGAAAGCAGAGGGCGGCGACGAGCTGGTTATTGGAGGTCGTCGGCCCCAAGTCGGCCCATGATGGCCGAGCGTTACTATGATAATAATAATAGAAGCCAAATTCGAGGTACTAGTACTACGAGTACTTACTAGCTAGCGCTGAAGCTGAAATGCAGTGTTTTGAACTGGTAAGAATTTGACATAGCTAGTCGGAGTCGAGATGCGCAGACACTAGCTAGCTATACCCCTTATACTGCAAAGTTTACAGGTTTTTACTTGTAGAAGAATATCTCTCCTACTAGCTCCTACTAGTATTTCTACTTTTGAACACATCTTTCAGAAGACTTGGTAGTACCAGCATGTACAGCAACATCGTGACCTTCTGCAACCGGACAAGCGCTGGGCCACTCGTCCTTGAACTGTATCCTACCATCCAGCAAGCTTTCCATAGATTGAAACATCCATTTATCCCATCTCATTTCCATCGCGCTTTGGGACCCTAAGTTGACGACTTACTTTGACTCCAACAGATCCGTCAAATCTTCGTACGTCGTCCCTGGAGATAAATATCGCCCAGATGATTTCTAATCACGCCCAGCTAGTACTTTCAATTTGTCCATTTCATCACGCATATCACAACCTTCGTGAATGAGTGAGGAACAATGTCGGTTTTTCTCACTCTTGTCCTTCTCTCGCTTTCTGACCTTTTTGACAGTTCTTCCATCGTTTGAAGGAACTTGGGCGAGGCTGTCCCAGGTTGCTGTAAACGGTGCCGAATACAACTCCCGAGAACGTCAGCCCCACCCAAAATGTTTGGAAGGGACCCGGGTGGATCTCCTATCCTTCATATACGAAGTACTAGACGACCCAGAGAAGAATCGACTTATTTGGCTGCACGGCACGGCAGGCGTCGGAAAGTCTGCCGTTGCGTTCAGCGTAGCTGAGAGGATGAGAGGTCTAAAAGTGGCGGAGCAGACTAATGTCGAAAAGCGGCTCGGAGGAACTTTCTTTTTCTCGCGCAAGCACACGAAACGTTGCACGACTGGGTATTTTTTCGTGACTCTTGCCTATCAGCTTGCCACCAATTTTCCCAGCATCCGGAAGGATGTGAACAGAGCTATCCGTGACAATCCCGCTCTACTAGACCCAGACAAGTCTCTCTGCGACCAGATGGAGGCTCTCTTCCTCCAACCTCTCCGAAATCTTCAACTCAGATTACGCGGGTGTCCACCTCTGACGTTTGTTGTCGATGCCCTTGATGAATGCACATCCGAACCCGAGCTTACTGATCTTATCCTTTGCCTCGCACGGGCTCTTCGTGAGCCTGATCTACCCGTGACACACATTCCACTCACGAGTCGCTCGGAATCGCATATCTGCAAAGCCTTTCAGAACAAGGAGGCGCGGCCGTTGTTGTGCGAAATACCCGTGAGAACTTCTGGGGAGGGAGTTGCTACCATCATCTCGCTTGATGGCGCCGATGTTGACAACGAGTCAACGACATCTATATTTTCTTGCAGCACTCCTTCGCAGAGCTGGCAAGTCGCCATATTGATTTCCCTCGGCCATCGAAGGATGATCTTGCGAAGCTGGCGAGCCGAGCGGGCAGACGTTTCATCGTGGCGTCTACAATGATGAAGTTCATTATCGATAATGAAGACGATCCACATGGTCGGCTGCAGCTGATGCTCAAGCTAACGAGCGATCTGCTGCCAGGAACGGATGTGTACAAATTATACGATTGTATCCTCTCCACGTGTGCTGACCCCAAACGGGCTTACATGCACTTATCCATCGTCGCCGCGCTCGTAGACCCTCTTCCCATCTCGCAAATCTCGTCACTTCTTGGCCCTAGTTTGGGCAGAGATGTGCAGACAACGCTGATACAGCTACGGTCCGTCATGGATATCCCTACAAATAGTACTCTCCCCGTGAATATCTATCACTCGTCCATTCGCGACTATGTTTCCGACCCCTCAAACTGCAGCCTCCCTCAAGTACGCGAACACAATATGCCATCACCCCACACCCTACTCGCTGATTCCTCTTTTCGCTTCATGATGAAAAATATTTCAGAAACCACGACCCTTTTGGATGCGCTCTCAGAACTGGAGAAACAAAGCCAAGCTATGCAACCTGAGGACCCCCATCGATTAAAATTTTCGCTATCCTTCCTTGTTCGGCCACCAGAACCATTGTCAGTTCTCATCTGTATGCTATGGCTTCGGGGAGATCGTACTTCAGATTTACAATATTGGCTGGGAACCATGGACGTGTGTGCCTGGCTGCAGACCGAGGGCGGACGAGAGTGGCTGCAGACCTTGAGAGGACGAGAGTGGCTTCAGACCGAGGGAGGACAAGAGTGGCTGCAGACCGAGGGAGGATGGAAGTGGCTGCAGACTGAGGGAGGACAGGAGTGGCTACAGACCTGGAGAGCACAAGAGTGGCTGCAGACAGAGGGTGGACGGGAGTGGCTGCAGACCTGGAGAGCACAAGAGTGGCTGCAGACAGAGGGTGGACGAGAGTGGCTAGAGACCGAGGGAGAACAAGAGTGGCTGCAGACCGAGGGAGGACGAGAGTGGTTGCAGATCGAAGAAGGACGAGACCGGCTGCAGACCGAGGGAGGCCGAGACTGGCTCCAGGCCCGGAGTGGACGAGACTGGCTGCAGACCGAGGGAGGACGAGGTTGGCTGCAAACCTGGAGAGGCCGAGACTGGCTGCAGGCCCAGGGAGGACGAAAGTGGCTGCAGACCTGGAGAGCACGACAGTGGCTAGAGACCGAGGGAGGACAAGAGTGGCTGCAGACCGAGGGATGACGAGACTGGCTGCAGACCCAGAGAGGACGAGAATGGCTAAAGACCGAGGGAGGACGAGAGTGGCTCCAGACCGAGGGAGGACGAGAGTGGCTCCAGACCGAGGGAGGACGAGACTGGCTCCAGATCGAGGGAGGACGAGACTGGCTAAAGACCCGGAGAGGACGAGAGTGGCTGCAGACCCGGAGAGGACGAGAGTGGCTAAAGACCAAGGGAGGACGAGAGTGGCTAAAGACCGAGGGAGGACGAGAGTGGCTAGAGACCGAGGGAGGACGAGAGTGGCTCCAGACTGAGGGAGGACGAGAGTGGCTCCAAACCCAGGAAGCGTACGACTGGCTTCAGACCCAGGGAGGGCTAGACTGGCTCCGGACCCGGGCGGGCGGGCGAGACTGGCTTCAGACCCTGGGCGGGCGTAACTGGCTTCTGACCCCGGGCGGGCGTAACTGGCTCCAGACGCCCCATAGTCAAGCGTGGCAATCCACTCCTGCAGGATCCGTATGGGTGACTACGGAAGAATTCACGAGTACGTTGTAAGCAATCAGCAACTATATCATTGCCCCAGAAGTGGCTTTACTACCACCCTTCAAAGTAGTCCAGCAGCTCAAAAGCTTACCGGATTTCTTGATGTTTCCGATGTTCCTGGCGTTGATATCCCAAGATCATTTCACCTCTGCATTGCCAGAAGTTCCTGACAGGGAGATCATCCGTGCTATGAATCTCTTTATAGCTTTGCAAACGAGGCACAGGAACGAAGACAATCATCTTCCGACAGTCTCAAGTATGCATCTCAAAACTGGGTTATTCACCTGTCGCGTGCTCCATGTCCATGGGTCGACACTCTCAACCATATATTCCAGGTTTTCTGGAATCGTCACCTCCTTTCCTGGCTCAAACGACAGTGGTGTTTGAGGGAACTGCAGTCTTGTCTTGATATTTTATCCGAGGGGCAGAGACTTGCAAAGGCTATTGCCTCAATACAGGTTTTACTTTTCTTTTCATTTTGTGTAACCTCTTTTAATTCTCTCTCATCCTCAGTTTGAACCTTGAACCTGATGAACGGTTGTCAGTCATCGGACCCAATTCCCGGCACTTGACAACGGAAGCTTCGGCCACCCTTCCCCTCTCCGAAGCCCAACACCGCTGTACTCCATATTTAGTTCATCACTTGTTATTGAAGATGTTGTCTCTAAGCATCTGCCAGCGTCATGGTATACTTAGTTGATGCCTGTTTAGTCAAGTATCTTTGCGTTGTTCGCGTTCACTTTTTGTTGCGTTCTGTATCAATCCACAATACTAGGTTTTGGTTTTATACCAGAACAGCCTCTGCACACTTATTGCAGACTCTCTTTGACATGCCAGCGAGGTTTTAGTTCCGAGACTTCCAGCTGCTACATCCATTTCAAAGAAGCGCCGTGCTACGCGCTGCTACAAGTCACTTCGCTCGGCAGCGGGTTTCCTGATACTAGTGCACTTGTTATAAACCGCATTTGTGCTTGTCTTGATCACTTCTTGTAGTAGACGAAGCTGACACCTGCTGACACGTATAATTTTCCCAACACCAGCTCATTTTGTCCCTCGTCACAGCGCACGTTAACTTGGAGTCGCCGACGATTAGGCTGTGGACATTTGAAGGGCTTGTCTGCATGCCAGTCGTAACGGGATAGGTATTATCCCCTGGTTACGGGCACTCGGGATTGGCTGGGATTGGCTAGCATGGGTTGTTCGGCGATATTCGCGAACCATACCGCTAATTTTTCATCATGGGAGAATCAAAGATCAAGTCGGAGTTGACCCGGCAGACCTGGACACCGTGAACCTAAGTTCGACTCTTCCAGACCCGGAGACAACAAGCTTCCTGAGAACTATTGTAACTAGACTCTACGAGCTGACGTTTGTTACGGATGGCAGGAATCTAAATCAAACCAAAGACGAGTGTCCCTATCTATGGTGTATCCCTAAAGCCCATCAGGTACTGCATAATCTGGAAGGCAGCCTAAGATGTCGGTCTTTGCGTTAGAGCGCATTTGAGTCAAAAACTGTCGACTTACTACTGGCGCAAACTGTGGAACCCTGCAGAATACATTTGAGAACCGGGAGGCTTAGTATAGCGGAGAGCTCACATGTGTCCACTCAGGACTACCTCGTAGTAAGTGAGTCCCCGTTCTGAGTGCATTGTCCCGAAAGCACCCACGCCATCGACAATGAAACTGTCATTGATGATAGGCGTCTGGAATCCTTGCAATCCGTCCCCTTTGAATAAAATGAGTTGTTTTTGCACCTCAGCGCTTCTGCTCACTTACAAGTCATACTACAAATAATTCCTATTGATTGAAGGGATTCACGCAATAGTCAAGAACGCACGTACTTTTGAATGACGATTCTGGTTCTAAGTCATCGGATCATGGATCAGGATATAGGAGAAGAGCTCGTGGACGCAGGCATACCCTTCAGAAATGAGAACAAAGTCGGCGAGACCGTGTACGATGACGGTCCGCTTATTCTTCTCGATAACATTCGGTAACACAGTGAAGGCAGGGGGTAAGCTACCGTCTCCATTTGGGAAGACATTGACATTGGAACACTCCGTCCACTCTGTGTCATCAGGTGCATGGATGGCATGCTTCACATCATTGCGGTCAAAGTAGAGCGGAGTTTGTGACTGTATGATCGAACCTCTGGGCCTGCGTAAACAGAAATGCCGAGTGCATTGTTTAACTACTCACGGGGCGCCAAGCACATCCCATAGAACAGGATACTGGAATGGAGAACGTTAACAGACTAGTTGGGAGGATACTCCTCGACTCACAGTGTCCCAGATGCGATAGATATTGAAGGCGGGGTTGATGATCAGTGCATTATTAAAAATGTCG
The DNA here is from genome assembly GCF_016647625.1 of Suillus subalutaceus. NCBI lineage: Eukaryota > Fungi > Basidiomycota > Agaricomycetes > Boletales > Suillaceae > Suillus > Suillus subalutaceus. The sequence continues at coordinate 42,031 of NW_024540379.1, read as the reverse complement.
TCCCAGACATCACAGCCCTCAGCTGCCTCGACCGAGTCCCCTGGCAGAGGAAGAAGGCCAGCTGGAGGATATGTCACGTACTTGTCTACGTAGCCAGTGTAATTACACTTGGCGGCCTTCTTCTCGAGGTGATCCGTGAACGTTTGACTGGATCCGATTGGTGAGCAACCTGCAAACCCGGCTCAAGTGAAATAAACTGACTTAAAAGAGAAGAGACCAGCATATTTATTCACGAAATCCACTGCAGGGATCTGCTCTTGCACCACATCCCATGACAGTGAAGCTATGCTCCGTAGATAAGCCCTTGAGAGGATACAGAGCGATTCAAAATGTTGCTTACGATCACTGATCCACATGCCTTGCAACGAGAGGTCTAACAGAGTGGGATTCTCGTAGATGTAGTTCGCAAAATCTTCGTTGATCTTTCATACGTGCTCTTAGAAAAACAAAGACAAACTGACAAGGGACGTATGTTCCTGCGTACTGGTTACAATGAGTATGATTTCTGGACAGTCTTCCAGAAAACTCACGCTTTCACCCGTCAGATACAACTGCTTGCCTTTTAGTTCCGAAAAGACCTCGAGGAACTGCTGCATGAAACCGACGAGTTGAGCAGCGACATCGTCTTCATTCTGTGCGTTTGGAACGCCTTGGGAAAACCCCGTGCCAACAGGTTGTTCAACCCAAAGGATGGAAGAGAGGTTGGTCCAGCTGTGTTCATTCACGGTTGGTTTGGCTTGACCCAAGGACCAACTGAAAGGCTTCAAACTTCCCAGTGAAATGAGTCATAGCATCCAACGAAAGGGGCTTACTCCATTCTCCTGTAGTAAACCTTCGAGTGAAGAGCAGCCAGGGCCTCCATTTGTCCTGGAGGAAGAGCAAGTCACTTCAGTGGTAGATTAATACCGACCACTTCCGATCACACACCAAAAAATCAAATCATCGAGACTCCCTTCGGGACCGGGAGGGAAAAACCAGAAAAAGAGCTGTCGTTTGAATCAGCAGAGAACATGTATGACTCATTATTGGCATACCTGACGCGTCTCATCAGGACTGTCGCTTATGGGCAACAGACCTGCCCAGCTGGGACCAACATCGAAGTCGACCAGAGGGAGGGATGTACCATCGACATAAAATTCTGCACAAACATATCAGACGCTGGCGTTTACTGCAGGAGCACTTCATCCACCTGAGGCCTTGGGGTTCGTGAAGGTGATGTTTTGAACACGCTTGCGCTCGACGTCCCCAGCCCCTCCCATCTCTACGGCCCAGCTGGTTTGCCAATGCTGGGCTGCCTCAAGCTGGCGCTCCTTCAACATATGCTTGGTCATGAAACGAGCGCTAGCGGCAGTCACTGCTAGCAGAACGACGAGAAGATGCAACATTGTCGAGTAAGCCTAGTAGCCAGGTGTGACAGCAGCGACGTCGCCCAGCCTATAATGCATAATGAGGCTTTTTATAGTGGTTTTAATTGATCCGTGTGCGTTTTTCGTGACATGCTCATACATGCATGGGAGGCTCCCGCGGAAGATGTGGCCTAACAAGCGATGGGGTGGGCTTAGCTAGCCAGCTGACCCGAGGATGTCTAAATGCGTCGAGCTGCTGGTTGACACTAGTACAACTTGATAATTGCAACGCATAAATCGTAGATGCGCATATAGTACTCACTGGCAGGCTCTAGCTATGATATATATAGATCTGGTAAATCCCATGTTACTAAATTAGTGCTCGTCTTGATAGCTTCTTCAAGTCTTGTAGCAGAACGTCTGACAGGTATCAAAAGATTTGAAATCTACACGTTTTTTTTTTTCAATAATCAGTCTAGATTTCTTCGGGCCCTTTGCGTTGTCTGTCCTGAGGGACAAGTGTGCGCACTCCCGAGGTAGCGATACCGCCAATTAAGACCTTATATGAGGCCAATCTATCACACTCACACGTCAACCATGACAGTGGGGAGCGGCAATGTCATATTATACCACTTCACAGGAGGGTAGGCAAAACACAAGTCCGCACAAAATACTCATGAAAACGACTGTCTTTTGTGAGCTCCGGGTGAAATGTGGTGAGCATATGTCGTCCCTGCCGTAATGCAACGATGCTTTGTGAATCGTGTGGACCGGTGTCGCCTTCGTCGTGTACCGCCAGCTTCTGTGACTTTGGCACAAGGTTAATCGGTAAGCGAGCGATGATTTCTATTGGTGGGTTCTCGGTGGATGGATGTATTGCTAACACAACCTTTTCAAGGAAGGTCTAATTAGTACAACGTTGCGGATGAGCGCAAAACACGCACAGGAGCACGAATGAATACACCCATGAACGGAGTGGTTGGATCCCGCAGACCCTCTGTTGAAAGAGGTGCCTCGAAAGACTCGACCTTCGCGAGACGGTGTCAACAGAGGAAGAACTGCAAAACATGATATTCGTACCTGTGAACCCCAACCATTCCGAGCGACGGTGACTGATATTCCACCGAGAAGTTCCTGGCCACCTTTTTTGGTATTCTCAACTGCCTGTGCAAGAAGAATCGCTCCGGCACAAGTTCCCCACACGGGCTTCTTCTGCAGAAACGTCCGTAGAGGTTCTAAAAGCCCAGCGAGCTTAGCGAGTAGTGCAATAGTGGTGGACTCTATCGGATGATATGAGTGAGTTTAGGTAAAATGACACTTGTCTCACCCCCTCCGGGGATTATCAGAGCATCACACACTGAAAGATCTTCTGCAGTCCGAACAAGAACAACCGCAATTTTCTTCTGGCATGAGAGCTTTTGCAGGGCAGTCTGATGCTCTGCAAAGGCTCCTTGAAGAGCTATATTTTCCAGATGAAACAATGCATATACTATGCCAGCACACATACCGTACTTACCTAGTATGCCGATGGTAACGTTGTTGCTGACCTGGACGTAGGCCATGATGAGAAAGAGAAACTCTGAATCGATTTGTTGTACACGTCACAGAACTCACGAAAACACATGCGAATTCCAGGCGGAATAATACGGATCGAGTCAGTTAGAACATGTGGTCTTTGAGGAGGAGAAAATTTGGCGGTTGGCCGAGTCACGGCCCGCGCAGCGTGAGACTTTTTCAGGCATAAGTGATGACACGATGACTAAGACCCGAACTGTTTTTCACTCTCACCGCAACCACCATCATGTCCGAGCTTGACGCTGACCTCTATGGCGGTATATATTCTCAAACGCTTGCGATTTATGTAGTTTTTGACTTGACACCTTCCTAGATCTCTACGGCAACGACGAGTCTGAATTTCCAACTTCAGCAGAAAACGGCGACCAATCTAAACCAGAAGAGTCTCTTCCATCGGAAGCGCCCCCTCAAGCACCTGCTGCTTCCGCTGTGAAGGTTCCTCCGCCGACACCATCAAAACAACCTTCACCGGTCGTACCGGCTGCTGCCATTAAAGCACCTGCAACCGAGACCTATCCAGTACAGACTTACGAAGAATACGCGTCGACTACCACTCAATCCGGAGCTCCTGCCTACGCTGCTCTCGCTACACAGCAAATACCGACATACCAGCAACCTCAGTCCGACTATGCACCAGACTTGGGCCAGCATGAAGGTGTGGGTAGTTATGACCGCCAACATAGCCATGAGAGAAGTGTGCGGCCCTCAGAGATGAAGGATGAAGGGTGAGTTGCATAGGACAGTTCTACTAACTTCCTATGGGAATTTGGGGCATGCATCTTCGCTGGGATATATTGGATCTTAGTCGTTGACGGTCAATAATGCCGACGTAGTTGTTCGGTCATCGTCACGCCTAGCTACTCAGCTATGTCGACTAGGACGACTAGTCTAGCTCTAGCATATTCGCGTTCTCTACGTCCAGTCTAAGCTAGGCTAGCCATAAACGCGAGCAGACAGTAGCGTTTTTCTTTTTCTCCTCTGTCATAACACCCCCTGTCTCTACAGAAACTAATAACGAGCTTTGCTTTTCATATCGTACACTCAATTACCGACGTCCGAACGTATTCGACCATGTTGCCTCGCGCGTGCGACACTATCTATAGCAAGATGTTCATTGGCGGTCTCAACTGGGACACAACCGATGGTACTTACATCATTATTACTTGCTCTGTACCGTTCGGTAGTACTAAAATAAGGTCGTTCGCGGCAGAGTCCCTCAGGAATTACTTTTCCCAGTTCGGTAAAGTAGATGCATGCACGATCATGCGCGATGCTGCTGGCCGGTCGAGATGCTTCGCCTTTTTGACCTTTGAGGACCCCGCAAGCGTTAATGCGGTGATGGTGCGGGAGCACTTCCTAGATGGCAAAATTGTACGTAAAATATTGTATCTAGCATTGGATTCTATTTACCCGTTACCCAAGATTGATCCAAAGAGAGCAATACCTAGACAAGAGCACCAACGCGCCACAAAACTGTTCATTGGCGGTCTTGCAGGGAGTGTGACGTCCGAGTCGATGCGAGACTTCTTCTCGCAATTTGGCAAGGTCATCGATTCGACCGTCATGTTAGACCGTGAGACAGGGAGAAGCAAAGGCTTTGGATTTGTTTCATTTGAAGACACAAATGTTCAGCCCTTCCTCGGGTTTGGGAACCTAGAGATCGATGGGAAATTGGTATGTGACGAACGTGTTACATCTATAAATATACACGTTCATTTACGCACTTTATTTAAGATTGATGTGAAGCTGGCGCAACCGCGTTATCAGCGTGACAACTTTAATGAGGACGGCGGTCAGCAGCAGCAGCAGCAGTACACCAACAAGGGCGGGAATTTCAATGCGGCAGCTAACTCTATGCCCGCGGCTCCCTCGGGCAACACTCCATTCGATCCCCAGGCTCTTGCCGCTTTGTATACTCGCATGTTCCAAATGGCGGGCGGAGGCGGCATGATGGGAGGTATGGGTATGGGTATGAATCCGGGCATGGCCCCGGGCATAAACCCAGGCATGATGGGTGGCATGGGTGGTTATGGTGGCGCAGGCATGGGCATGGGTAGAGGTGGTATGGGAACCCCCGCGATGGCAGGTGGTATGGGTGGAGGACCAGGAATGGGTAGTGGTATGGGGCGAGGGGGACAGGCCATGGGTGGCGGTGGCACACCCACAGGGCCTGCCAGCCTAGGTCCGAATGTCCCGCGTGGTCCACGAGGAGCGCAAAGTGGTCCGGGTGGCCCTGGTGGTCTTGGCGTTGGTCCACAACGTGCGGGACAACGAGGGCAGCACAGCTATCATCCGTACGCGCGCTAGTTTCTTGTGGCATCGCTTGATTCGCATTGCCATTAACTTATCAATTCAAAAGCTGGTCCGTGTACGCATGAAGATGATGGACCTTTCATATGCATTTATACGCAGTAGTCTTGTTCATTTTTAAGTACAGTTCCTGTAGTATGTTCAGAGGCCGTATGGAATGTGCCTGTCACATCAATATTGCTAGGTTCCGTGGGAGGTCTCCATCAAATTCAAACAGATAACAACAACTCGAGGACATTGCATTTGCTGATGCCCTAAACCAACCCTAAACAAATACTTTCACTAGATCTGTTGATATTCTCGGAGCTCAAACGTGTAGACTCATCTCTCCAATCTTTCTAGCTATCAGTTCTACGGGATTCTCCAATTTCAAAACATTAACACTTGCAGAGGCCGCAATACAACTCAAATCATAGGCCCACCGTGTGCCCTCAAAATGCATCCTCATGTGGACGCAGTCATAGTTTTCCGTGCCATCCAGAAGGGAGCCAGCTTTTCTAAAGAGCAAGTGCGCCAGAATGCTGTCAAGGCAGAAAGGCAGTATTCTAAGCTCATTAGTACGCTCACCCGAGCTGGCCTCAAAGCTGCTGGGAGGCGCGGAGTGAGTCAGGGCCAGTTACTTGTAATGGTGACTTGCCCGCAGAAGGTGCTTGCAAACCTCATTCATTGTGAACGGTGAGTCTTGCAATGAATTCACTCTCCATATTCATATTCTTATGCATCTCAGACATTCGGACTTTTTGTACGGTCTTCCAATGTCCAAGTTGCCGTCCGCGAACGACTTTGAATCAGGCCCACTATCTCCCGCCGACCGTATCCGTTTGATCCACGGATTCATATCATCCACTCCCGAAGATGGAGGCTTGGGTATTATTCCAGGGCGAATAGAGTGGGGTCTCGTGGAGTCCGTAATGGCACTTCACGATCATGACTTCAACGACCACTGGATACACCTATGGACACGACGCCGAATAGCGAGCGTGGAACTCGAAAAGATTCGAGACCAGGTTTGTCTCAATTATTTTCGTTCTGTATACGTCATTCAAATGATGATGTCGTGTCCTAGTTTGGAGATTCCGTTGCGCTCTATTTTTTCTTCCTCACAGCATACACACGGGCTTTGATATTTCCCGCGGCACTTGGCGTTATCTATTATCTCTTCGGGAGACCTTACTCTGCTTCATACTCCACTTTACTCCTGTTGTGGTCAATTGCGTTCGTCGAATGGTGGAGACTGCAAGAGCGTATCCTGTCAATCAGATGGTGCACTCGTGGTTCGTGGCGCGTTGAAAAGCGGAGGGCTGATTATCTCCCGAGCTTCCCCTGGTGGAAGCAGGAGATGCGCATGATGGCTGGCCTACCAGTCATACTGCTCTTTGCAATTGTCCTTGCGGTTATATCGACAGGCATATTTGTCCTGGAAGCTTTTGTGACGGAGCTTTACAAGGGTCCCGGTCACACATATGTGGTAAGCTTACTTATGCCTGCCGCTTACAGCCTTTCTGAGCAGCGTTCATTTAAGGCTTTCGCTCCAACGATACTTTTCTCACTCCTTGTTCCTCGGTTACTCGCAATGTACCAGAGACTTGCCACGAACTTCACGGATTGGGAAAATCACGAGCATCAATCGAACCATAGTTGGTCTCTTTCATTGAAGGTCTTCACACTCTCGGCGGTGAATGCTTATCTCGGCCTTGCGCTGTCCGCATTCATTTATGTCCCTTTCGGTGAAACCGTCATGAACTTTGTCCAGTCCCACTTGTTCACAGATGGTCGTCGTGCGTTGGCCTTACTGGACAAATTCAATATCCATTTCAACGCCACCTCTCATCTCGGTGCTAGAGGTGTTGGTGGAAAAAAAATCAGTGCGGTCGGACTCAGTTTATGGGAGTGGGATAGGAAAAATGCGCGACGCAAGTTGAATTCATCGAGGCTCGAGGAGCAGATGTTCGCCTTTTCGGTCACAAACCAAGTGGTGGATACCTTCACGGCCATTGGCTTGCCATATATCCTCCGTGCCGTGGATTCGTTCCGCAATGGGAAAGGTTTCCGGAATGGTAATGGGAAGGCACACGGGAAGAAAAAGCGGGTAGCGTTTGATGATGAACCTGTGGGGCATGATGCACACGGTAGAGAGGAGCGCGAATTCCTCGAGCGCGTTCGGAGCGAAGTGGTGCTGCCAGAGTATGATGTGTTCACGGACTACAGCGAGATGGTGACACAGTTTGGCTACGTCGCTCTTTGGTCGACCATATGGCCACTTGCACCGGCGATGGCACTTTTCAACAACTACATTGAAGCGCGCTCTGATGCGTTTAAAATCGCGGTGCACACCCGACGACCGACGCCTGTTCGAACGGATTCGATAGGGCCGTGGCTCGAGTCTCTATCATTTTTAACATGGTTGTCGGCTCTCACGAACTCTGCGCTGGTATATCTCTTCCGTCCCCCTGCTCAACAGGAGCATGAGCTAGGGACCGTGGTGGATGCGGATGCGACTAATGAGTCACAGCATCACCGACAAGGTCTCGCTGCAACCCGGGAACTTCTGATGTCCGCTCTGTTGATCGCGATGTTAGCATCCCATGGCTATCTCGTAATGCGTGCCGTCGTCCGACATATCTTGAACCGTGCCATATGGACAGGAAGCAGGGAGAAGAAGGAGGCAGAACGCGTGGAGCGGGAGATGAAAGATAAATATCTGAGTAGCCTCGGGCAGTGCGCGCCAGGTGAAAATGGGGCGTTGGAAATGACGGGCGAGTGGGCCACCTTCTGGGAAACAGACGAGGGAATGGATGATATAAGGAAGATGCTGAAAGATGCTTGAGTTACGAGATTGTGGATCGAAGTATTATGCACCCAGTGAAAATCGACAGTAGGTACAGAGATCTAATAGATTTGCGATGAATCATTATAGTTGTGTTTTTATGCGAAATGTAAAGAACTTCGCAAAGTTCGTATGTGTGTCGTCAACGAACTTTCGACAAAGTTTGCGCATGTGTTGTGCGTGTATGTCCATAACTTGCCCTTGAGTACGATGTTTACTCAGTGCGGTTGAACAACGCGCATCTTATCCGCCCACCATATCATTCGACCTCGCTACGACCCCGGCTCGACACCATCATTCCCGTTAGTCCCTTGAGTCTCAAGTTAGCCTGCAACTGCATCTCCCGTGGGCTGCAACGTGACAGCTACGGCGAGCAGTTGATTTGCTCACTGTGACCGCTGGCGTTGCCCTTGAGAAGCCTGAGAGAAACTCCTTCAAGTTGCTAGTTCGTGACTCTCCCCCTACGTTTCTTTGATCACTGGTCAAGCCATCATACGTGTTTGGCTTCAGTTTCGGAGTTGGCGTTGTCGGCAGTTCACACGCATGACGAGATGGATGCGCTCACCGCGACTTTCAATTGGGGTTCTTTGCGGGACTGGATTCTTGATCATGCAACCCTGGGCCCGGCGGACTGAGGGGCGAACATGGTGGAACGTCAGACACCTACAAGCTCCACCCGACTTAGAGACTGAGCTACTCGCGGGCATCCTTGGTTTCCTAAATAAGGGACCCAAGTGTTCCACATCCCGAGCCATCCACAAAGTTCCGACGTGGACAGTAACGACTGCCGATGCCCTGAAGATGGTACGATGTCAGTGGCGGGCCAAAAGACGAAAGTGTAACATATCCTCTCATTTCGCGCACAAGCTTACGGGGCAGCGAGAGTGTTGGGTTTACAAGGGCTGGAGCACCTGCACCACTGTGGGCCAGCGACCAGACCGGGGAAATCAGCATGCTGAAAAGGTGAGCAGTATAGAGAGATGGTCGAATACTCGATAGACGCCTCGGTGAATGTGCCCAACAGCGTCGCAGGTGATGATCAGCAGTTGCAGCAGTACGTCTTTCAGTGGCTTCTTCACAATGTCCTCAAAAATTTGGAATTTGATGCACGCTGGAGTTTTCCTAAGTAAGGTGAAGTACAGGACGTCAGGTGTGAGGATACGAATGTGGCGCACGCCGCAAGACACCCCTGTGGCGTACGAAGATACTTGCTGTCGACCTGCGTGCAATCAAGAAAACAAGGCTTCAGTCATTGAAGACATAGGGGTCGTATATACCTCGGAGCATAATGCAATGCGGTGACGGGCGGGGTGGATGAACAAGAATACTGGTCGTGGAATGGACACCAGGCTGTCGGTACTAGGATACCAATGCGACGCGTGTATACACGCCACTTATTTCGTTCCAGCATCTGGTATGGGTCATGCAAGACGAAAGAGAGAGCAGAAGAACGAGCGGGTAAAGGAGGGAAGCACTGGCAGGACGTGACTGGGTGTTTTATATACCACAGCAAGTGACTGACATTATTTGATTTGGACCAGAGGGGTCTTCGCGTATGTAAACGCGTTTTGATCTGGACATTTTTGGGACTGCATCGGACCCTCATGCATATGCTCGTATAAATACAAATACAAGTTCTACTAGCTACGAACATGAGGTAGTGTGGTGTGCAGCATGCTAAAAAGTTACGTGGATTCAAGCGTCGTTCTTATAACAAGCAACGTACAAATACGCAATCAAGCATGCCTGCAAGTTCCTCTCACAGCTGTACTTACGTGCTTAACGTCATCAGCGGCCTCCGAGTTTGGACATGCAATCCACGTGCGCACACATCTCCCATGGCAGGACATCACCTTTGTCAGAAACTCCTTGTACATAAAAGCGTAACCCTCTCCCGTCCATCACATTCTTCGGCAGAATCGTCGAATCCACATAAAATCTATTAGCACGCCCATCTAGGCCTGTTGTTCCAATGAATATCGCGGTCGTGGGCCCCGCAACACTTCCCGAGAGGGGGTGCGGGTTGACGTAGATATTGAAGTAGAGAAATGAGGGGAATCGTTCTTTGGTATCGTCTAGAACCCATGCAGGATTCGGGTCTTCTGGAGAGGATATCGATATCGCTTGTAATGTGAGACGTGGAAAAAAGGATATGATGTCCCAGGCGAGAAGCCCGCTGAAATCAGTTGAAGGGGAAGCGAGGGGCTTGATACTTTGGAATTTAGCCCACAGAATCCCGGGGGTTCCCTTCGAGACACGGGCGTTGAGAGAAGATGGATATACGGCAAGTTGACCTAACGAGACTGAAAAATCAAGTGACCGAGATGGATCTTCGGCAACGAAACCGATGATCAGGCCAACGGCAATCGACGCGTTGACTATGCCGAGGGGCAGCGAGAAGCTAAGGACTTGTCTGGTCCAACCGTTCTTGAGATAAGATTGAGTAGATGCCCCAACATTGATCTCTGGGAGATCTCCACCACCCGCCATCAACGGCTTTACGAAAAGTCCAAGGTCAAGGTCGGTCCCCTCACAAGCGACAGTTTTGTAAACAATGTTGACGTCATATGACACGAGGGAAGTCACATTCAACGACTGCACAGGGAGCCAGATGCACCGGAACAATGCATCATCGGCTGTACTGCCAGCACAAGAAATGGAAACTTTGAGGGTATTCCCTCCATTCCATGCGTCGCTCATGTCCAACGTAGATGACGCTAAAGGGAGTGGTTCTGGACAATCATCGTCTTCCCACATCACAGATGGTCGCGGCCACACTAAATTCCCAATGGAACTTTGCTTGTCGACATCAGTCCAACCGTCCTCTGTCTGAAGAACATTCACGCCTTCGACAAACCACGAACGCCCGACTCCTGGAGAGAACGATGTGTAGAAGACCAGCTGGGTGGGGTCAGGAGGGGTGGCATGTACGAAAAATGACGATACTGGCTCGAACGGATCGTGAGGACACTCAGGCTCTCTAGGACGTCTGGGAGCATCAGGCACGGGGACCACTTCCTGAGGGTCTGCGGGACCGATCCATAACTTGCGCTCATATTCCCACCATTGATCCCAGTTCCATCCTGGCTTATCTTGTTCGCTCTCCCATGTCCATGCTTGCCCGAAAAGGGCGACACTCAGGCCGAGTGATTGGGGGTCGATATGTGTCATGGCCTTGTAGGAACCGAATCCTCCTCCGCCGTGCGATCCTCGGCCCCAGACATCAACGCCTGTAAAGATACTTTGAAGAGACTTGACGGAGGAGATAGAAGGCCTATTTGCATGATCATTGATGACCGCTGGATCCAAGCTCATGAAATACTGGGCAGTGAGAGCTGGAAAAGATGGCGGCCACTTATGCAATACGCTTGAGATAAAGGCGGCGAATCTGAACAGGCACTTACAAAGTAGTTTGTGAACAATGCATCAGACGAGAGGAAAAATGGCAGATTCAGACTGTTCAATCGATCTTGCCACCTCAGTTGGCCATTGAATATCACACTGTCGTACCTGTAATTTGAATTAGGTCAGGAACATTTGTTATAAACTTTTGATCCGCCTTGGCCTCACCAAATAACCTGGGCATGAAGACCAACTTTGGTTACAAGCTCGGATCTCAAAAGTAAAATCCATCCGGCAAGCGCCCGCGCCTGTTCCGCCCCCCCTCGAAGCGGACATTCGACATTCAGGAGATAGCCGTCAAACCCGCGCTGACGAGCAAGCTCTGCCAAAACTGAGGTATAGTGTCTTGACATGGGGATCGAATCTGTACGTAAAGTTGGGCCCGCCTGAGGACATCCAACTATCAGCTGGAGGCAATCAGCTTCTCCAGATCCCTCAAATATTCTGGAACGGGGTGAGTGGGGTGCGGGTTATGTAATGGTGCTTTGTGGAGCTCACAATGTTCCGAGCATCTTAACCCCTTGTCGGTGTGCAGCATTGATCCATCCTGATGGAGGAACAGTGATTCTGTGATGCGAGAAGCTGGCGCAAGTGATGAGGTACGATAAGGTAATCGATGAGGTCAACGCACTATACAAATGTGTCACATAAAGGCCAAAAATTGAATGTATAGCACAGGCCAGAAGGAGATTCTGTATACCCTCCCTATGCAGAATGGAAGACCGAGTCATTTCATTACGGCTACTGATGATGATCATGACATAAATCAACCGAGTCACCTACTGACTTTATAATCGTGGCACACCTTTGATAGGCAGGTCAGTGGGGCATCGTGGAAGAGCATGAGTTTTGCTTCTTCACCAAAAGCTTCCCTTTCCGGTTCGATGATTCTGCAAACTGAGGACGGGCCTGATACTCCAAGACAGCCATCAACTTTTCGTGAGGGAGACTAGCCCACTGATCAAGCTCGGCCAGAGACTCAAAGTAGGGTGCCTCGTCACCAACGAGTTTTCCATGGCCAGTCCCTCGCAGAGGCATGTCGTTCCACAAATTCAAGCTGGCAGTGGTGGTGGATGTGGATGATTGAACAACTGAGCGTGGGAAATAGCAGTGGGGTTGTTGTGTATGATGAACTCTCCTCCAAACCATTCTTTTTTTTCCGTTTTTATGACGGACATGTCTGAGGAACAACAGGACAGTATAGTCGGTATCGAAACACCAACAGAAATCGCAGCCAACGACACCGAGTATATTGGAGACAAGACTCAGCCAACCGAAGAGATTCTGAATGCTCTGAATGCTCTCAACCAGACAACCGGTCAAAACGGACACGAACAATCTCCAGCTCAGCAAGGCAATGTCAAGCAAGATACTCCGAGTCAAGAAGCTCCGTCTGAATGGCATGTTCTGCGGGAGAAGCTGCGTGAGCAACCTCATGATCCAGACGGCTGGAACAAACTCGTCGACCTCGCCGAGGCGCGCGGTGAAATTGAACAAATAAAACAGAACTATGAAGCTCTGCTTGAAGTCTATCCCAACACGGTATGCACCTTCCAGCCTTGCACTCGACAGTCCTTAACATGTATACAAACACCAAGTCGTCCGCTCAAATTGCCTATCTCAACCATTTTCTGAGCCCCGGTCTCTTTCCGTACGCCGAAGAACTCTTCAGAAGATTCCTGAGATCCTCTCCTCTAGTCGACCTCTGGAAGTTCTATCTTACCTACGTCAGGTCAGTGTGATATGCACGCTATATTCCAGATGCATTGAACTACTTGCCCAGACGAGTTAATACATCACCGGCCAGTCGCGAAGCTGTTAGCAAAGCATATGAGTTTGCCTTGAGCCGTATAGGCCAAGACAAAGATAGCGGGGACATTTGGAGTGATTATATCCAGTTCCTTAAGGCCGGAGAGGTTTGTCATCCTCCTGCCACTTTCAGCACGCCGCTAACGCCTGTACAGACAACTACAACATGGGAGGAACAGCAAAAAATGGATTCACTGCGCAAGGTTTACCATCGTGCCGTTCAAATTCCTCTTGAAAATGTCGAGAGGCTCTGGTCAGAACTGGAGACTTTCGAAAATAGCCTCAACAAGATAACGGTAGTTGACTTGGCTAATGTGACATGATGTGATATTAATGGTGGTACAGGCCAAGAAGTTCATGTCAGATCTATCTCCATCATACATGCAAGCTCGTACAGTGCTTCGTCAGCTCCAACGGCACCTAGGACCGCTGTTCCCTCCGCCGCCAGCTTCTTCGTCGACACGACCGCATTTATATCTTCCTCCTACTCCTACGTTCAATGCAGCTGAAAGGGCACTTGTCGGGGCTTGGAAAACTTACTTGAAGTGGGAAGAGAGCAACCCACTCGAATTTGAGGACAAGGATAAAGCAACCCTTATTTCACGTATACAGGGTGTGTATCGCAAAGCTGCTATACGAATGAGGTTTTATGCGGAAATATGGTTTGTCTCCAATTTTAACTCTGTCATGGATAGCTTATCGTCTGTACAGGTATATGTCTTTCGTGTGGACAAACAGCATGGGTAAGCCGGAAGAGGCGCTGAATATCCTCAAATCTGGCATGGAGGCCAATCCTACCAGCTTCCTCCTCCACTTTGCATACTGTGAGCTGCAAGAGTCCCGCAAGGAACACGCTGAGGTCACTGCGACGTTCGACAAGTTCCTTGACGTCTTGCGTGCTGAGTTGGATGAGCTCGAAAATCGTGTTAATTCCGCCAACTCGTCTTTTACGTCTGATGGCTCCGGTCGTACCGTGCCTACGAGTGCTCCAGCTGGGAATGGTTCAGGGTCGTTAGAAGCGGGGAACGATCTCCAATACTTCTTCCTTTGCCACTCAGGCTTCCGATGAGAAGCCTCCAAAAGTCAAAGAGCTCTCCGACCGAAGACAAGAATATGGTGTTGTTTGGATCATGTACATTCGGTTTGCACGACGTGCTCTCGACCTCAAGGCTTTCCGTTCAGTTTTTGCGAAAGCTAGGCGTGACCGATGGACACCATGGGAGGTGTATGAAGCCGCTGGTACGTTGATGGCCCGAGAGTTAGAGCCGCAGATAATGATGGTCCCTCTTCAGCTTTAATGGAATACCACTGCAACAAAGATGGTGGTACCGGCGTGGCATCGCGTATCTTTGAGAAAGGTTTGGAAACTTATGGTGACGAGATTGAGTTTGTTCTGAGATATCTTGGGTTTTTGATATCCGTGAACGACGAGAACAGTTGAGTTCCATTTTCTTTACTTGTTGTTCGGCCACTCACTGTTTTCTTGCCTAGATGCTCGAGCTCTTTTTGAACGGGTTATCACAGCTTTCCCGCCTGAACGTGCTCGTCCTCTATGGGAAAGGTGGGCTCGTTATGAGTACCAGTATGGTGATCTTGAGGCAGCACAGAAACTTGAAAAGAGAATAGCTGAAGTTTATCCCTCGGGTACGTGCACGCATACTTCATTTAGGATGTCGAGCTCACAGTTCTCTCAAGATCCGCCCATCAAACGGTTTGCTCAACGACATACATATCTGGGAACTGATGCCATTGCAGCACGGGATCTTGGGTTTGCCATGGCAGCTCGTCAGCCTGCCGCGTTGGGTTCAGCTAGCACCTCGAATTCTATTGAAAAGCGAACAGACTCTTTGTTCTCCTTGACGTCAGCTTCGCATATGGCCGCCCAACCGCCCACAAAGAGAGCCTCATCTCCGGACTACAAGAGACGCGAGGGATCTGCTAGACCCGACTTTGGCCCCCCTAGCAAGCGACAGAGGCCATCATCTCCTCCGCCTCGCGACCGTGACCGAGAGAGGTGGGAGGGTCCTCCTAGAAGGCGATTCGGAAGCCCTGCAGGCTGGGAAAGAGAGCGAGACAGAGAACTGCAGCATGTTAAAAAAGAACGCGAAGATGACAAGCCGTCTACTTTGCCCACTGTTATCTCGTGGTTTGTTGGACAGCTACCTAGCCCAGCTTCCTTTGATGGTCCGTCACTATTTTCTAAAAACTGAGAAATCCCTGATGTGAAAATTTTTATAGGCCCCGTGTTCCGAACTGATGATCTGATGATGTTGTTACGCAATGCTGTGATTCCTAGTGCTACCAGACGTGCTACCCCCCGCCACCTACGCCACTCCCGCCGGCGCTCCTGCTGCCCGTACTGGTGCGTATACTGATTAATTTCAGTGGACATATCTTCTAATTTATGCACAGGCGGTGGTCGACCACCTCCGGATTATGGACCATACCAAGGACCTGGGGGAGGGACTCGCGGTGGTCGCCGTTATTAGTTTTATTTCGACGTGCTTAAAATCTAACCCGTGGTTTTTCGTAATTGTTGCCTTCCCTGTATCTTCTTTATAATCATATTGCAAGTCCAGTGATTCCGCAACACTCTCACCATCATGTCGCTTGGAATCCATCTCTGACACTTCATCTTGATCCCATCTCTTACACCAATAGACCACCTCTCTCGTCATAACCCACTGATTAATTGGTCCTCCTGCAGATCAAACGCTTTTCAACACGACTTGTTCTTCATCTTGCCAAGTGCAGCCTCCTTTGCCTGAAACTATTGGGGACCCAACGGCAGTCCTAGATGATGGCGATTCCACTCATTGACACTCACGCAGATCAATGCTTGAGATGTGCGCTGCTTCCCGTCTTCCTCGGAATCTCCCGAATGCGATTCTGGCGAGGAGGCAGCGAGGATGGACCAGAACTTTTCATCATGCAGTTCATACCGCAGTCTCTTAATTTCGTTAACATGTTTCAACGGGTATGTCCGTGTCGAGCTCAGGGAGCATGTTCTCGATGTATGCCGGCAATGACGCCATCCGGTGACCTCGTGTATCACAAGCTTCTAGATTCAGATTCCTCCATATTTCGGTGGCAGTATTGCACTTATACACGTGTATGTACCATCTTTCCATCACTGATATTGTTCAGGATGAGGAACTGAGCATGTAAGTCATTTCGTTTCCATGTGTCAGTCGTGATTTTATATTCTGGGCTGGGTTTTGGGACTTGCCCCTTCAACGTACGACTCGTGTGATGCGATTCTTCCACTAGTTTCTTGCCTTGGAGTATCTCCATCTTTTGTGAGGAGACTATGCTAATACTGATCTCGTTCGTCTTTCCTTTGTTACCTGACATAGTATGTATGTATAACGACTGTTGGTAGCATGCATATGCATCAGGTCGACAAGAAATAGGGGTAAGGAAGATCGACTCGCCTGGAGGCAGCCTGCATGCGCGAAGTATATGCTGTGCACCTTTTATATATATATCCATTTTTTGTCATTGAGAGTAAGACTCTATGTAGGACAGTACTACTGTGCACCTTGACATCGAGTCTTCGACCTACCGTCCTCGGCTTTGCTTATTTAGAGAAGGATGATCCTTGGATTCAATTCTAGCTAATCTATCACCGGGATATAAGCATGAATGACGTGTAAACTGGACTAACAAATGCTAGAACCGAACAAGTACGTCTGGCTAAACATTTCACAATATGGTCTACCATAGCAAGCTCACGAAAGAGTTCCCAATAGAAAGACTCCCATCTTACATCTATACAACCACCGCAGTAGAATGTGCATATCCCGTCTGAAATTTACATTAGCCAACACACAAACTAAAAGTCATCTTGGAACGAACCACAGCAGGAGAGTAATAAGTCGGGTGTTCCAGGGCGGTGTCAGACATCTGGAATCTGTCCATTTTGGATGTTCGGGGAGATCTGTCTTGTAGTTCATGTGAAATGTTGACTTGCACATCTGGGCGGTAGACGTGTGGGGGTCGGTTTTGTGAACTGTGTGGGCTTCCATCCGACCCTAGGTAATGACGCGCGTTCAGTAGAGCCATATAGGAGTTCACGTATACTAGGTGCATCAAATAAGCTTTCTGTATGTGATAGGAAATTAGTAAAGCGTACATTTGGACAGTAGAAATTCAATTCCAAGGAAGACGAAGTTGTTTGGCATTGCTGCGTCCTATAGTAGGCAATAATAAGCCACATGGTGTGATTGACTCATCAGGATTCTCACCGTAATGATGCACGCCATCGAGCACATGCTTCAGAAAGTGGGGTATCAGTGGCAGGCTGGTGAAAGGATAATAACGAGACACGTACCTCGTCAAGCATCCTGTATTGATAATGTCTCTTACGAGTGTCCGAAGAGTTATATCCGTTCTACGATACTATTAGCCAGAGGAACAAAACATCAGGGAAAGTCATACTTAGTGAACCCCGTCCTGGAAGAGATAAGAAGGTAACACAATGAAGAGGCGATGAGAAAGTCAATCAGAGTCATTGCACTTAAACTCAGGTAGATGGACCACCGGATCTTGGACAGGTCCGAAAATAGGTGGGACTTGAATCTAGATCAATGTGTTCGATGAGAAAGCAACAGGTGCAGCGAGTGATTGATTTACACAGCCCAGGCCAGGACTAATGAATGGGGATAGAGGTCAGTAATAGATCAACAGAATTTCGCATTTTACTTCACCGAATCCAATACCTGCGATACAGATAGTTTAATGTCAGTCAAAATGTTTGCAACGCAATCTATACACTTGCCCGATGCAAGGACGATGATAACCGTCTTATGGTCGTTTCAGGGTGAGAGAAAACAAGCTATAACATGAGCACTTACCATGAAGACAGGCAAAATTCTTGTCCTCCCTTTGCTAACTAAGACAATCAGGTGAGCACATCGGTGTCATTGTAGTCCACACAGATGCATACTTATCCATATACGCTGTATGTATAGGCTATATGTAAGTGTATCAGCAAATAAAAACCATTGGCAGAAGTAACACTTACCTGTGCACGCTATACACAATAAATACCTGAAAAACAATGAAACGGTGAAGTATATTACGCAGCATTGCTTGTTCTAACTTACGTCGACGATTATCAGCGCCTACGCGTAATGAAGTTCAGAAAGTGGCAGTCCAGTATAGTTGCGATCATTGCGTACCTTGAAGCTCCACACCATCTCGAGAAGTGCGGGTGGATTTGCGTAGTTGGTGATCAGATAATAGTATATCAGATGATTCACCAAACAGACATGCAAAACATCGAGTAACCTAGCAAGTGCGATTACCAAGTCAGCCCTAGCACCGGTAACAAGCCCTAGAGACATTTACCAGAGCCAGGATACCTTAAACCATTGAGTTATAATAAGGCCTATCTCTCAGTATAGTACATAGGGACTTACGGCAAGCTTGTAGAATGTGAATCCCGAGCCCTTGCGTGACTGGAAGTAGAGAAACGCTTGGACGTTGCTCAGACCAAAAAGACTATCAAGATCAGTCGGAACTGAGTGACCCTATGATGCATTGAATATTGGACTCACATTGCGCCGATAGTACCGCCGATATAAAGCGCCCCGAAGGTACTATTCAGATCAATTTGGGACATGTTGAGTGTAGTACTAGAATACAGATCTCATAAGATAGCTACTATGAGACGATCATAAGGTCCTTCAAGTCAGCGGTTTATACCTGTTCTGGAGACGATGCTCTTACGAATGAAGAGGCTCGGCTAGGAGGGACTAGGTAGTCAGGAAAGTGTACGTAGAACCGTAAATAAGGGAGCTCACCTGAATCTTGGATTAAAAGACTGGGGGAGATTATTCGCGGGGAGGGGAATTAATACGTTGGTTGAGACGTAGAATCCAAGGTGAACGTGTATGAGGTGTGTAGCGAAGAATGATTAATTGATTGCGTATATATGTAAAAGAAAGCATCATCGAGTACGTACGGGAGTGACGTCGAGGGTCATAATATGGCCCTATGGGCCTGTTTTGACTCAAAATACACGGCCCTGACATAACCCACACCGTGTTGCACATGCAGCATCAAGGACGCGAAGAACACCATCCGCCTGTTAGAACGACCGGACTGATTTTGGTAGACAGGAAGTCCACGGGAACAGCTTCTGTGCCTTGATGTAGATGGGGTACATTGATTTGAATCACCTGTAATAGCCGAGACTGCGCAATAGCAGAATAAATACATCTATGTACACAGCCTTCATTTGTTCCGGCGTCAGCGTCACCATCATTTACAAAGGCGATCATTTTGAGACTTACTAGTGGCAAAATCATCGGAAGAGGTCTCCAGATTCGAAACAACATCATCATGACAGAGATGTGTCGCGGTTGAAGCGAACTACGTACGAAAGTCCCTCGGAGTCGTTGTACTCCCGGGCCAGTTAACAATATAAACCTCGGGGATTAATATTGTCATACGAGCATACTAAAAATATGCATCAGTACAGGACATACTTACGCGAATGATGATGCATATCAAAAGTTCACGTTGACCGACGGTTCCTTAGCCTTTTTTCCTCTTTTTTGTTTGTTGATTTTGATATTTGATCGGAGTTATCACGGTGCCGAGTGAAGGCGATAGCTAGGGGGCACTGTAACATAGTTGTCTAGTCTTCAAGTTACGCGTTACTAACTTGATGGAAGCGATTGCAACGCTTTGATGTCGAGCTCGACTCAAGACGGATCAAAATACCATGCATCTCGATTCCACGCAAGGGGGGATGTCAATATTGCAAACGCTACAAGTACTAACGATGTAAAGATACATAGAGCTGTGAAATAAAAACAATAATCTATCACATCAAATCGATAAAGTCAACACACTCCAAACTTCAAGGCGAGTCAGGATCATCACCCCCAGCAGCAAAGTCTTCCAAAAATTCTTTCAGAGTATCTTTCATCTCTCTTATGAGCTCATCACGGTCCCAGTCGGTACGGTGTCTCCAGATGCACCCAAGCGCTGCTGCACGAAGCTGTTCGAGAAGCTCGACGGAAAGCTGCCCGGTTTTAGAACATAAATCATCCTGAAGGGTCGAAAGTAGATGTTCGTCGACATGGAAGTCTGGCAAAGGAGTTGGAGTTCTTTCTATTTCCACTGGGGGTACGACCACCATGGCTTGCTCTTGTATAACGTCAGTGACAGGGGATAATGTCCGAATGGGTAGTGGAGAGGGCGTGCGGGGAGGCGGCATTAATGGGTTTAGAAGCGCGACTCCGATCGCTGGGGACAAGAAAGGAAGAGGAGGGGTACACCCATCTTGCGTGGGCACTGTCGACGGTCCTGCACCATTGAGGAGGTGTGACATCGACGTTGCTGGGAACCCGCCGTCAGGGGACATCGGATTTAAGAGCATAGGGTCAAAGCCAGCCGGTTTCCGCGGCGAAGGAGAGTCGACAGCCATCGCACTTGGATTTGACAGACCGTCCATGGCGATAGGTGCATCATAAACGGGTAACACATCACTTTCAGGAGGCGGCTGAACGTCATTTGCAAAACGCACAGCTGAACCTCTGTTCTGACCGCGAGATGCACCGATGATGTCCATCGGGTCATGGTCATCATCGCTCGTTATCGTCCGCTGACGTTTCGAGCTCCGAGGGGTGCTAGGTTCTTCTGCCTTATCGTCACCTGATTCAGGAGAACCGCTGTGGCGCTCAGTAGAACGTGCCCTTTTCAGTCGCCTTTCCAATTGTGACGGATCCGTAATAGTAATCTCCAGCTGTTGGCCATTGTGGCGAGCACTCCTGCGAGGCGCTGCCGCACCGTTCTGAGCGTCCTCTCCGGTCCGGCCCTTCCCTTTCGCCTTCTTGTACTCCTCCCTTCTCTTTCGTTCCCGCTCAGCCATCCGTTGACACTCATGCTTAAACTGAGCATCGAAGTCTTGGATGTTCACTTCAGCAGCAGTCAGCATAGCTTGTGCTCTATATAGCCTATCACCAGTAGGATCCTGATATGAGCGTGCCGCGGCATTGAAAACAATCTTGTTGATGTCGTCTAGGAAATCTTGCGGAGTGAGGTACTTGCCCTTGTACAGGTCAACGTGCATTCTCTCGAGGTCCATGTCGAATAGCTGTGGCTCTTGTGGCTGTGGTGGCGCCGGATGCTCAATTGGCTGAGGATCAGGGTGGTCGCCATTGACGATGCCGTTTGGCTGCTCCTGGATGACCGGCTCACAAACGTCGATGACATCATTTTCGGCTTGCATGGTTACGGTGGTGGTGGTAGCAATAATTTCTACTTCGTTGACCATAGGAATTGGATCGAAGTCATACTCCTCCTAAAACAGAATATCAGTGATTGCACAAGCAGTCACAATAAGATTCATACTCACCCTAGCTTTCTTGGTAAATCGTTTGAATTTGCGTTTCAGCTCTGTTAGTATAGGGCCGAGACGATATTTCAGTAATGTGATGACACGCTGGTCACTCTCTTCCTGAACAGCAAGTTCAGCAGCGGTTGGCTGACGGGGCTCAAGGGGTGGTGCAATCGGTAGCTCCTCAAGAATTCGTTTTCGGCGCTTGACACCATCTGCGAACTGATTCGGCGGTCGACGGATGTCAGCGATGATACTCGAGAAGAAGGCTTCTCGCTGAGCTTCAGTGGGACTTGGTAGTGTGAGACGATTCTCGCGGATCATACCGAACCATGAACGGACATCACGGGGTAGTGAGGAAAATGGACCGTCTACAATAGCAAGTACGAGGACGGGATCTGTAGGCGCAAGCGAATCAAGCATGGATCTGACAGTGGATCGTGCAGTTTCGGAAACCGCTGCTGACCACCCATCGAGAGAAGGAAGGTAGATAACCGAGGGCTGGTGTCTTTTAGCCTCGACGAATAGTTGAACTACAGCGGCTTCCACAGTCTGATAATGCCATCAAGAGGACGAATATGTCAGGATGAGACAAGCTTACCCGTGCTGAGTCCCCCATAAGTGTCCCCAGATCAAGAGTCTGAACATGATATCCCTCCAAATGATGGAGGGCGGCGGCTCCTAAATAGCCTTGTCCCATACCAGCAGGCCCATGGAGTACCAGTCGTGGTCGGTAGACACGTAAGGTCTCCATAGCTATGGGACAATCAGTAACTCCATTGACTAACCAACGGCCACCACTCACATTGGATGAACAGTTCCCTATCAAGGGCATTTGCCTCACTATCCTCTTCCCACATAGCTTCTTCCAAAGCAGTGCGCTTCTTGCTAACAGGAAGAACTCTGTTGATAGCGTCTTTCACCTTCTCTAAGGTGTCCGAAAGTAAAGGAGCAAGCTGAGTCGGGAGAGGTGAAGCGGATGAGGACGACGAGCGTGCAGATGACGGAACGAGCTCTAGAAATGAGGCGTCAGATATAACAACTATCTGTATTGCATAAAACAAATGTACTTTTGATGGAGATCATGAAGTCTCTGAATGTTACGCCGATGGTTTCGGGCTTAAGGAGCAGCCGGTCATTAGACTGGTATATCTGAGGATACCGCCGCTGAATAGCGTTCAAAGCCGCCTCGGTGCACAAGGCCTGTAGTATAGGTAAGTATGACGACCAGCACGCGCAGCTGTGGATTCGCATACCCGAAGATCAGCACCACCATAGCCCTTCGTGAACTTTGCAAGTCCCTTGATATTCTCAGCACCTTCTCCGTCCTTCCAGCCCTCCCAGTCCTTTGTCATGATCGTCAATATACGTTCACGAGCCTCGAGAGATGGAAGGGGAAAATAAAATTCTCTGTCGAATCGGCCAGGTCTTCGTAGAGCAGGGTCGATGGCATCTGGACGGTTGGTGGCGCCTATGACAATTACCTGGCCACGTCCGTCCATACCGTCCATCAGCGCTAGAAGCGTTGAAACAATCGAAGCATGGATCTGGTCCTGCTTCGATGACCGGACAGGTGCTAATCCATCAATTTCATCAAAGAAGATGATACTCGGTTGGCAATTGCGTGCTTCCTCGAACAGAAGACGCAGTTGGCGTTCAGCCTCACCAACCCATTTTGACAGGCAGTCAGCACCCTTGCGCATGAAGAAAGCTACCAGATTATGAGAGGTGATGTCCTGGCGGAAAGGAGTATAACTTACAGACTCCCTTGCCATTAGCCCGAGAACTCGCGGCAAGAGCACGGGCGAGAAGCGTTTTTCCTGTACCAGGAGGACCGTGGAATAGGACTCCACGAGGAGGCGTTAGATTGAACCGCTGGAAGACTTCCGGGTATAGTAGTGGAAGGAGTGTCATTTCCTTCAAAGAATGTATGTCTGTAGACAGGAGGTCAAGAACGTATGGCAACCGAATGGAAGAACACGCACGATCATCCAAGCCACCAACTTCATCGAAGGTGACATTGGTGTTTACTCCCAATGGGTCTGCATCAGCCAATGCTGCAAACGGATGAGTTTGAGAGGATTTGCAAGTGGCAACAACAATCACCTGCATCACCAATTTTACCCAGGTTCGACGGAGTGCCAGCAGCAGCAGCAAGGTCGCCTGGCAGTAAACCAGCGCCACCCGCCGAAACAGGGCCTCCGGCACCAAAAACACCGGCACCCCCAAAAGGTTTACGGGGTGTTCGAGTTGGGAAGTCGGAATCCTAGCATAAATGTGGATTAGCTGACTGCCATATGCGGCAAACAGGTATGATGACGCACCGAGTCATCGGCTGGGGCCATGCCCATCCACCTGCTCAGTTCAGCACCAGAGGCACTCCATCCTGGTCCACGCCTTCGATTGCCCCCACCTCGACCACCAGCCGGACGCGGTTTGGCTTGTTTCATCTCCTCCAGTGCTGGTGGGATGGCATAGTTGATTTTGGCACGTTGTCGTAGTGAGTATGGTCGACCATTCTCCTGCAGCTCCTGAAGATCATGTTCAACCTCGCCATCCAAATCCGCTTCACCTTCGGCATCGAGGTCGTTATCTGAGGATGTGCGTGGTGCGTCATCAAGGGAGCCATCTGCATCAGCTGAGCCGTCCGATGGCTCGTCGATATAGCCATCATCCAATTCAGCAGCGGCTTTACTTTGAGCACGCGTCAATCTCTTGGGAGGGTTGTTACCGGGCTCATAGCGCTTGGGTTGACGAGTGACACGTCCGCTAGAAGTTGTAGGAGGGGGTGGGGGATTCTTGTTCCTATTACGAAGGACACGACGATTACTTATTATGTCGTCATTGATGGAACTGCGTTTGCTGGAAGAGCGCGTTTTTCGACGTGGTTGATCGTCACCTTCATCATCACCATCCATCGCGTCGATATGAGAATTGACGAGTTCGACATCTTCATCATCTCGGAATATCTTGTTGACCTCGTCATCACTCGACTCGCGATATTGGGTTAGCTTGACCGTGCGACCTCTCTGGGACTTGACGAAGGTAGCAGGGGGAGGAGATTCTGGTGATTCCGCGGAGACTGGTGGGTGGTCGTCCTCATCCATCACGGACTTATCACTTTCGAGGTACTCTGAACTGGATTGAGAGGATCTGCGGTTTCTGGTTGAACGACGCGGAACATCGATACCTTGAGTCATTAGAGCTGGTGGTAGCTTAACAATTGGAGGAATCTTAATGGTGAGTTTTGGTACAACTGGCGGTGGCTCTTCGTGGGGCGATGGCAAGTAGAGTGATTCAGATGGTTCTACTGAATGAAAGTCCTGCTGAGGAAGTGGTGGATCGGGATCTTGCATAGACAAATGTCACAGCGCAAAATCGCGAAAAAGGAGCGCAATAGGAGTGCGCAAGAGAGACTTGACGTCTACGATGACTGGTTGATTATTTCTTGGTCGATTTTTCGATGAAAATTGGATGAAACAAGCGAGGACGTTGGCAGAAGCACTGACACCACCTTTGTTTGGAGGTGGCTATTGCCTGCTATTGATTGTTTGGCTTTGTTTGTGTTTGATGGCGCGTGGTGACCATGTTGCTCCGAAGTTGGTGCCCTCCCCATTTCCCCCTCCCCTTCAACAGGCCAATCCTTTCAAAACGACCAAGTTTCTCCACTTGAAAACCATAAATTCTCTGCGATCTTGGTAGTCTTGAATATCCATGCGGAAAACCACGAATTTGAGCAGAAAAAAAGGAAAAAATAAGGCTAGATGAGGACTTTTAGTTGAAGTGGATGAGACGACGTGGTGGAAGTTCCAAGGGAAGAAGTGCTCAGTTTTTGTCGTCAATGTTGCTGTTTGCATCCCTCCAGCTTGCTGAAGGCTCATGACGTAAACGGCAATTCGCGTCCCGTGATCTTGTCACACATGTGACCGGGCTTACCTTTGATGCTGATCAAAGCAACCCAAAAAAGGTGCAGGTATTCGTTTCCACACAGACTGTCAAGCAAGCCCTTCAAGGCGAGTTTACGGCAACAGGCTAACCTATGACATTTAAAGCGATAGTCCGCAGAAGTGCTTTCTAGTTAATTTCTCCCATCTGTCTCTCACGTATTCACGACCTGTAACGACTTCACAAGTTTTTTTTTAACTTAATGAACAACACTTTTCCATACTCTGAAGCTCGAGCTTCGTTATCTGAGCGAGCAATCACCCTGCAGGACGCGCTGTCACCTGATATCCGACCCGAGACATTCCCATCTCATGGTGCGCCTTTGTACTTTCAGCCACTCCAAAGTCCTTAAATTTATTTGAAATTTTAGTCGCAAGATCTAGCAGTGATTCACAGCTTACTAGCTCAGACAAGCTATCCGCGCTCCCCGACTCTTCTTTGACGCGTCCCCGTATCGTAAGGGTGGAGCGTCAGAGCATCCAAGCTTCACAATCAGTTCCTTCCCTGGGAAATTTTATGGGCCATCCTGATACTTCCACTCCTGACCATGACATGCCCAAGGCAACCATTACCATTCCAGAGGGTTCCATCGGCAAGGGCAGTCCATTTCAACGCGTCTCTTTCGAGAGTGGCCCTTCTCGCATACCATCCCCTCCCAGTAATAATTCTCGTTCAGGGAATAACGTACACCATCCCTTACTTCGCGACGGCGGCGCTCTGCCCTCAAGGTCACCGCTGATCGAGTCAGCACTATCTCGGTTTCGCCGCCCAAGCGACCCCCCTCGACCATCCTCAGCCATGCGCGCGGGTGCTCAAACACCCAGGAAGGGTAGTTACGAATCTCCTTCCGCGTCACAATCTCGAGCTGCATCTCCCATGCGCATGTTCGCATCATGGACCGGCTTTCATCGTAAGGAAACCCGCGAAGAACCATTCGTCCCTCAGAACCCCTTCCAAAGGCGAAACCCGTTACGCAGATTTTCTATCGGTAGCCCTGAAATCCACAATGATCAAAGCTTTGATCCCAACTGCGAGGATTCGCTTAAGCAATGTCTACCCCGTCCAATAACATGTTCCCCATTAAAGTCTTCGCGAAGATTTCTCCGCTCCTCTCGTTATTTTTTAATGGATACTCTCCCTCGGCAAATCTACCTACATTTACTGTTTCGCCTTCCCTCTCTTTATTTTTCACGCATCGCTCGTATTTATGAGGATGCAGAGCTCAGTCGCCCGGACATTCAACGATTGGTTGATGCCTGTGCGCCCCAACTGCAGAACCACAACTCCAGCCACGTACCGCCAGGAGCCCACTACCACCCCCAGCCTACTCTCCCTTTAGCAGATGAATGGACCATCGCCAACGTCTCCCCAGCTCTCATCCGATTCAAGCATTCCTGGGAGGCGTTTATCGACTCCCTGCTCCGAGAGTGGAAGACCCTAAACCTTGTCTCCGCTTTATTGCTTTCGTAAGTTACTACCGTTGCTTTACGTTCGGAGGTTGTTAAATGCCCCTCCTACAGTGCCATATTATCCATGTTTCAGAATGTCGTGATGGCTCAGGATCCTGTGATTCGCACAGCAGCGCTACTTTCGCTGACGTCCGCATTGATGAGCCTAACTTTCGGCTGTATCTACATCGTCCGCTTTGGCACCATGAGAAGTATGTATAAAGCTACCCGATGGGCTGAGGTACGTGGCGCGTGGCGCTGCTGTCCATTGACGCAAGCTCACAGCAACCCCACAGGAAGCACGTAAAACGACAACATTCATTTGGTGGAATGTGTGGGTCCTATTAGCGATGCCTGCAGTATGGCTTGCCTGGTTTGTCCTTGCCGCTCCCATCGCATTCTCACACCCTCACATGTACTTTTTAGGTCTATGTTCTTTTTCATCGTTGCCATTCTCTCCTTCGTGTGGCGCTCTGATTCTTCAGCAGACAACCCCAGCCCCGCACCGCTCTCCCCATACGCCATACTGGGCCCACGCATCGCCATCACGTCCCTATTCATAGTCGGGTTAATCGACTTCATGTTGATCATCAAGACACTGCATAACTACGCACGCACCCGGGATGTAGATGGTGAAATGCAGTTACTGGGCACTGATGATTCGTCACGCGCACGGCCTTCTGCTGACCGTGAACGGGAGGACCGAGGGAGACGGGCAGGACATCTGTCAAGAGGCAGAGCGCGCTTCACGGGAGAAGGGCGTGGGCGTCTTGATAGGGATCGTCCGGATGGTGGCGCGCTGTCAGCCGTCACAGGTCTCGGCCTTACCAACCTTGATGACGCTCTGCATTCTAGTCCCCGTAGCTCCAACGAGTTATCGCGGGAGAAGGACAAGACTATGGTGATTGTGGCTACCAATGATTGAATGGCATTGTGTGCTTAATATGGACTCTCACAACGATACATCTGCTGATCCTTCCGCGTGCAGTTGGGCGGTACAGACATTGTATGACTATTGACTTACTTGACCACTCTTTTGTGTACTTTACGTGTAAGTAGTCTTGTAAAGGAAGATCATTCAAAGCATTATTGGATTGTTTAGTCAGGCACGTTGGAGACAAGTTACACCATAAAGAAATGATACACCAAATCTGAGATCAAGTCAGGTAAGCTACAGATAACGAGACAAAACAAGGAAACTCCATCAGAACCACAGCAGTATCAGGAACAATAAGGTGGATGGGGAAGCATATGCAATAGTGAGGCAGTGCCAAAAAAAATCATCTGATAAAGATCAACCAACGTGCAATGCATGTCATACGGCGTCTACCGTGGAAAATAAAGGCGCGGTAATCGTGATGTTGTAGAGTACAAAGCAGTGACACGTTCGGACAGCTTCTGAAACTAACCACAGGATCAATGTCAATCGCGTGGATGAAAGATGCTACTCACGCAACAATCATCTGCGAGAACCTGATCTGCCGTTATAATTCGGCGGAGGATGTTGGAAATTGGGGGGCTGACGCTGACCTCCCGTGTGATTCGGCCGGGAAGGATAATCAAAGGGTGTATAGGCATTGGTGAGGAGCGTTGCTGCACCACATCCAATAAAATGGGTGGCGAGATCAAGGCCGGGTGGGAGAATTTCGTGACAGCGCGGGCAATCAAGCACCGTTTGTCCAGACGATTGCATGGCACCGACAGGGGGAGGGATACACCCACCTGTC
This sequence comes from Suillus subalutaceus, assembly GCF_016647625.1. NCBI lineage: Eukaryota > Fungi > Basidiomycota > Agaricomycetes > Boletales > Suillaceae > Suillus > Suillus subalutaceus. The sequence continues at coordinate 13,289 of NW_024540379.1, read as the reverse complement.
CTCGTCGGTGGAGGAGACTGTGCGTACCCGCCACCGGACGAGGGAAGCGAAAAAGATGTGTGGTGCGAAGAGACCTGAGAGTGCCCACGTCTGTTGCTAACGTCGGAGTTTGCAGCGGGAGTGAAGTAAGACATAGTGATGCAAGATTGTTTGAGGATGAAGGCTGAAGAAATTTGACAGGAGAAAGGGGTTTTATATGGTAATGCACTGCTGTGGCGGAGGATAGGCTTTGCTTTAACAATGTGGGGATCTTGAGATCGGGCTGCGGTGTCCAAGGTTACCTACAAACACGAGGCTGCCAAGTTACAGAACAAAGTGGATAGGGAAACGCCACAATGCAACATACCGATACATGAGGGGGGCAGACAAGCTGGTCTTAACCCCGGTGGGAGGGCAGAACTCAACTTTGTTCGAATTTGGACCTTGGAACGGGGCCATATTTGCGATCCTTTCCTTCCACGATCGACTGATTTCGATTAATAAATAACCGAGAATCCTATTATCTATGAAGGTGCCGTTATTCCTAATCATTTGAGAATAATCCCCACCTTGTGCGCCTGCACCCGTAATAATTTGCCGAGATGAGATGTTGGAATGGGCTATTGTGATGCCTGATCATCCGCAGAGTCCGAAATAGGTCAGCGATAGGAGCATAATTGCCGACATATTCTAAAATTGCAAGAATCACGGTCAAGACTCAATTGAGCCCGCCAACTGGCAGAAGAACTTCGATGACTGATGACCCCAAAAAGTATAATAAAGGAGATTCTTTTCGAAAAACGGGTGACTCAATTTGAATCATTTCCGTGGAAGTTGGGTGAACTAGTGTTGCGGGCGCCGCTGGCCTTAGAACGAGGTTAATTGATGTCTCTTACCATGGGCGTAAATGTATTCCAGGAGGATTAGGAAATCGGAAATAACGAGGTAAGAGTAATAGTATCGACGGTTGTGGCGACGGTGACTATTGAACCCAAGTTGGGTCACTTGGTCGACGGGCAGTCGGGTATTCCGGTGGGGCGTTGGTCCTATCCTAGTACACCCCTCGCTCATCATGTACAACAACGGTTGAACAACCTGTGGTAACTTTGCGGTCGCCGATCCTCGTGTGCTTATTGGATTTGTCTTGGAAGACAAATTATGTATCCCTCCGATGGTAGGTGAAAAGACATGAACTATGATTATCGAACAAGAAACAAACGCGCAAAAAATAATGCTGCGGGGGTCCGTTCATATGATTCACCGATGTCATGAAAGTTAATGATCATCATCGGGGTGGTCATCGGACGGCCGTTATCGGACAGTGCCGATCCTCCGGCAAGGGCCGACGGCACTTTGCGTAGGAGCGTTGAGAACGTTCAACGATGAGCGTTAGATAATTACAAACGTAGAGACTGCTTTCTCGGTATGCAGAACTAGCAGGTCCTCCTCCTGTCATTGTCCGGGGAGTCTGAACTTGGTCCCCACACATCATGAGATCAGGGCCAAGCAAGGCCCATCTGCTGTAAGTCCACCTAGTACTTCTGTCATACATACCGATCTAACTGATCTCCGTCAAGTATTATTACATCTATCACACTATTGCCATTGAATAATTTGCGTGTAAATCGAGAACTCTTCTCTGCTCGTATCTTCGAATTGTCGAGGACCTCATGAGTCTGTCGTTGATCGCCAATAATATTCCCCGCTTTCACACCTTCATCATGATGTGTCGTTGGACATGTTCCCATATTGCATTAACAAGCACATTTCAACAACCTATCTTTATCCAACATACGTATCACGAGCCATGATATAGATATTGCAAAAACGGCGTGACCGGGAGCTTCTTATAGAAAATACTTACATTCCTCAGGACGTCGTCACCACTCTGCGTAACAGAGTCCGACCCGTACAATGCAATCTTGGACATTATCTCCCATCGTGGGTGTCAGAAATATCATATTGCGGCTTGCATCCCGATTCCCGAAGGTCATCCTGGGGTCGCAGTAGACATACCCCCATGACCATCTATGTCAGGATCGAAGTTAGAAGCCACCCAGGTATTTAAATCTCGTCATCTGAAAAGAAAGAATCAATACCCACGCAGTACTATGTCTCTCCCTTCAGGTGACCAGGAGAAACATCAGCCGTCTGTCGCAGAAAACACTGATCTTCACCATGAGCGGATGAAACAACAATTCGACTTGGATCCAGCAGATATCGCTGCTTATGCCCCGTTGTTGCGTGGTCGTAAGCTAACGGCTGCAGTGGCGTTTGTAGCAGGAACCGGGTTCACACTCTTTGGGTGCGTTAAGGAGTAGCTAATAATTGAAAATTCTCGTCATTTTGTGATTCAGGTATGACCAAGGTGTCATGTCGTCACTAATTACGGGCAATCAGGTAACGACATGTTCTGTCGCTTGCATGCGAATATATACTCATCCTATAAGTTTGAGGCTACCTTCCCTGAAGTCGTAGTGGAGGTCAGCCACCCCAATCACGCCACTCTTCAAAGCTTCACAATCGCCATTTACGTATGTCGTCACCTTTTTGTATATCATCTTTTGTGCTCATAACGTGCAGGAAGTAGGCTGTCTCTTTGGTGCCCTGTCCAATCTTTGGGTGGGAGACAGGCTCGGTCGTCGAAGGACGATTGTTGTAGGAGGTGGCATAATGATAGTCGGTAACCGAGCTGTCTGTGGCCCGTTAAGAGCACGTGCTGAGTTCCTTACAGGGGCAATTCTGCAAACCACTGCGTTTTCTTTTTCAGACTTGATTTTTGCTCGTATCTTCACAGGCTACGGAAACGGTCTGATAGTCAGTGATGTGCCAACTCGTGTCCAAAGTCCTGCTGAAAACAAGTTTGTAGACATCGACGGTGCCAACATATCATGCGGAGCTCTCCCCATCCGCAAAGAGGGGCCGAATGTACGTTGATAATAGCATTAGAATGAAAAGACCCAGATTTTTTCCAGGATAATGATGGAGGGGACTTTGATTGTGGTTGGAGTAACCATTGCGTGAGTGTGCTTTGCATCGATCTTTCTGGAATTGACGACTGGCTTGCAGTTATGTGTGCGAATCATTATTTTATTAGTTCATCGTTGCTGACAACTTTCTTTAGTTAGTTGATTTAGCGTTGTATGTTTCAGTTTCATCACCAATTAAGCTTGATCTAGCCAATGACAACGATCAAATCAGATTCTTCGTGAATTGGTCCTCTGCTCAGTGGAGAGTTCCGATAGCACTGCAGTTGGTATTTGAAATCATTATGGTGACATGCATCGGATTCGTGAGCTTACTTTCTCCCCAAACTGTACATACTTGTACTAACATATTCGATTTGGTACACTACGCAAGCTTCCCGAGTCACCGAGGTGGTGAGTTCTCGTCATTCTCCATAATTTTCGTGAAACTGATCAGAAACCCAGGTTGGTGAAGCGTGGTCGCAATGCAGAAGCAATGGCCGTTATATCCGCAATGGAAGACAAACCTCCCACCGATCCAGAAGTTCAGCGCACTTACTACGGTATTCGTGAAGCTGTTGCTGTCGAAACATCTAGTCAAGGTTCACTACGTGAACTCACTACTGGGGGTCGCAGCCAAAATTTCAGGCGAACAGTCATTGCTGTAGTATTTATGATTATGCAGCAGCTGACTGGCATCAACCTCGTTACCTTGTGGGTATTTCAATCCCCTGATGGCGACCTGCTGTGATCTAAAAATTCATTTATGTCAACAGTTATGCTGTATGTCATGCGCCCACGTGATCTGCTGCGACAATACTGATATCATGCAGACTATTGTATTCCAGCGTCTCGGTCTCTCCGACGTCAACGCACGGATTACCTCTGTGGCAAACGGCGCAGAATACGTTCTTGCTTCTATTGCTGCTTATTATGCTATAGACTATGTTAGCCGGCGCCAGCTCATGCTGATTGGAGCCATCGGTCAATGCATCGTGATGCTGCTCTTGGCTGTATTAGGATATATCAACAATACACCAGCGCAGATCGTGAGCGTAGTCCTCTTATTCGGCTTCAATACGTTCTTTGCTTTTGGGTGGCTTGGTCTGGCCTGGTTATACGTCAGTACAGCAACGGCTGCTTTGATCTTTTCGCTGATCTGATCTTTTTATTCCAGTGCGCTGAGATTGCCGGGCTCAGAACCCGAGCGCCGACAAATGCGCTAAGCACGGGTCTGTCAATCTCGTACGCCAAGACATGGAGACAAACTACTTACCTATTTTTTCCAGCGTCAAACTGGACTTTCAACTTTGTCGTGGTGATGGTTGTTGGTCCAGCTTTCAACGATATCTCCTGGCGAACCTACATCGTCTTCGCGGCCCTGAACGCAGCCATCGTTCCAGTTGTTTACTTTTTCTTCCCTGAAACTGGCGGTCGATCTTTAGAAGGTATGTTGTACACTGTCTTCTGTCCAGGACTGGCTCCTGGCTAATTCTATCCCGGAAGACCTCGACGTTGTGTTTGCGTTGGCGTACATAACTGGTGAAGATCCTGTCAAAGTCTCACTTCGGAAAGACGTTCCGCTTGCTGGATCGCAAGAGGCGGACGAGATTCTTGGGGTTAGCCCAGGCGTTCGATATCACCCTACGGAAAAACCTCCAACGCCATCCTCTTCACCCGGAAAAGCCAGAACACCGGTGTAGATGTGACGGTCGCTGCGTTGAGACTTAACAGTAAGCTGCTCATGATTCCATCATATTGGGATGTGAGCGAGCTTAACTTGTGGAATGCGTGCGGTCGCAAATTGAACGAGTTAGACTAGGGAGAGAGGCAAGTACTTGCACTTCATTATGTATATTTCGTCGCTATCAATGTCAGGACTGGACCCAGTGGTCAGCTTGAAGAAAGAAGTATGACTCGGACCAGTGACTGACAACACCGAGTTATTTTAATTTACTTAGTCAAGTTTACGGGCACGTGACCTGAATTCATCAGTTGATCATCACACTGACCTCTGACTCTGAGAGTTTCAGTGTGTTTATGTTCACCCTTGCGATGCAAGGCAAAGCCGGTTACGAGTCTGCGTCATGACTAAAGTCTTGGTGTTTTTAGGTGTTGTTCAGGTGGCTTCCGGGTTTTGACATCAACTGTTACTTGATATTACAATGAGCGCCAGTGACCTGGCAGATGCGGCTGATCGGTTGAACCCTCCCACTTCAAGTTAAGTACCAAACCTGCTGTTATTCTGACTGCACATTTCATCCTCACCCGCCGCCTGTAACGAATAACATGTTGTTTCAGGCCCTGATCTCTGAAGGATGCAATTCTGGTGAAGTATTTCATCGCTGACATTCCCGAACTCCTCATTTGCATTACAATACCTTCCCCACGCCACTACGCCAATACACTGCAACCTCTCCCGTTACGGCGGCCATCAATCACAACAATATTGAGTCTCCAGGATACCGTTTTCTAAGGTGCAACCTCTAGTGTCTGCGACATATCCCGGGCACGTTTTTCCACACTTAGCCCAAGTGCATGACAAGGTAGTCACAGTCTCTGAGCCGGGCATGGCTCATGCGCCAAGCGGACTAACAGCTGTTAATGCCAGGAGAATGATTGGCAAGAGGTCACGGTTCATCTAGATCATCAATGTCATAAGTTGGATCTACAGGTTGGCGACTGGACTCTTACCGTCGAAAAGTGCGAGTTTATAACGAGTGCAATCAAGCTGAAGCGCGGGTCTGTCTTCGTTTCGTTGTTCGTCAGCTCCACGCTCGCGCACTTTATACTCAGCTGCTGCTCGTCAAAATATTAATCCCTAAGTTAAAACTCAGCATTCATGCCAGCATCATGAAGAGCATGGAGATTTTATTATAGTAATTCTTACCACATACTCATACACATGATGGCGATGATGCACCGTTTGATTCAGCCTCGGGTTCTTTGACAGCATGACAAATGCCGGTTTGTTATGCTGCCAGTGCGCTCACTAGAGTAGGGCCGAGCGCCGGCAAAAACATTGTTCAACAAGTAGGGTTTATTGATTGCCAGTGAGAGCAAAACACAGTTAAAATATATTTGGTACATGGTCGAGTTGACACGCGACATACGCTGACATCGTGATCGTACAAGATATTACAAGATTGGCCCACGAGGATGAGACTTGCACACAATTTTTGTACAGTGGCCCATCTGCCTTGTTCCCGCTATTTTCAATATCGACTCCTCTACGTGGAGCGCGCGAATCTGGTCTGTCGTTATTGAAGTAGCTGTAATGAAGCTTGATGTGTGCAAGTTGGGCGGATAAAGTATATCGAGTATCTCGGTGTTTGCATCAAGCTCTGCCGTTTTGAGGTTCGCTTGTCTCCTTCACTGTCTCTCTACTTGCATTCCGAAAAGGGCAGGATCCCATGCAAGTCTTGACATTATGCTATTCATCGCTAGCGCAGCCCCTTTTTTGAAGTACGAGGCTACACCTGCAACGACCAGCGCCGAAACGCCGACGCATCCGATTTATGCAAAGGGCAGAACAGGCACCAGCGACTCCCGTATAACATTGCCCAAGTTGAGGCGGCACAGCGAATCTCATGAAGTCCTTCGGCTCCGCATACCATGAGAATGTGCGTGACGCCGACGTCACGGAGGGACTGAGCGAAGGTAGAACTGAGTTCATGCACGCCCAAAACCATGCTTCGTGGACGTGCACAGACGTGTAGAGTCTATAATGGGTTCAAGGACGTTGAAGAGCGTTCTGAAGGGTAAGGACTGCGGTATGATGATGAGGCACGATAATGAAGATGAATGGCACCTTGGATGTGGGAAAGGGAATAAACAGTCGAGGGATTGTGAAAGATACGCTCATCCGAGCCCTGCTTCGGACTTCCATGCTTGCTGTTTAACTCCTCACCCAAGTTACTACAAAAGTGTAAAATAACCCTAGGTTGATCATCCGTGCGCCCGCAGAAACGACGACTGCTGAGGTACTGACCTTAAATGTACTGTGACCATCTCCCGTGCCAACGATATCCACAACAAGATACGAGTCACCATCTTCGATGGCTGCTTGTAACGCACGCACCACTAAGTTTAACTTCAGTGTGTCAACAAATTCGAAGCTAGAGCGTCCCCATCATAATATAGCATCGCTCATCACTTCGCGCGAATCCTCGTGCGGCAAACGCACTTCTTGGATTTGGTTTCGGAAACGATTTGTGTACGCCTGAGTGGTGGTGGACTGGAGGGCATGAAAATCGTAGATTATGTTCGATATTACTGGTATCGAATACGGAGTGAACTTTGTCTTGTCTCGAGGGTCGTGGGATTCTGATAGTGTTTTACAGAACTCGGGAGTTTTGCCAACCGGTGCGGCAAAACTGGTTGTGCCTGGCCCACGGCAGAACTCACGCGAAAGGAGTGGCAGAACCTGGCAGAACTCTAGGGTATCCGAGACTCGCAGAGATGGAAGAGGGCGCCCCATCGCATAACTGATCAACGATAATTTCGAGCGCCTGGAACGAGTTGACAACAGCTCAAATCGCTACTACTGGAAATGTAAACATCGCGGCAACACTGATAACTCATCAGGTGCTCGAATCCAGAATCGTGACAACAACCTACCGAACCATCTCATCAAGTGCTGTAAAAATACAACTGCCCCTGTGTCAGAAACTTGATGTTACAGTTATGCAGATAACCAATGACAGGTCATTCGATCTCATGGTGAAGGTCGCACTTGGCATTGCAAAGCACTGGAAATGGGACATAATAGTGGTATTCAAAGTTTGCACCTGTGCTGAGAAAATGAGAGGCAAACGCCGGCAGCATGGCATACTTTTCAAAGTCCGTCCTGCCCTCATCAGGAAATCTAGATTTTCCCTGATTTAGCTGATATGACTGTATGACCTGACTGGTCTGATTTCAGACCTATCATAATCCCAGGTTGTCAAACTCACAGTCAGTCAGTGATATCAGACACAACATACTCTCAGTTCATCAGGACATCATGATGCTCAACCATTTGAGACACAGCAGGATATCATTGTTGCAGGATGTCTTGCTTTTCAAACATAGCAGGCTATATAGTACATTAGTCTTTCAGGACCACATGGCCCTCAAGCATATCTACACATACAGCACTACAGTTCTGCCAGGACTTCATAATCATCAGCTTCATCAGACAATGTTACGAACTAGGATAGTTCAGATGTATGGCTACTCAATAAGAGTAATCAGCCAAGGTCAGTTCAAGGCTTCGGCGTATACCGAAGTTCAGTGGTTCACTAAGACAAGTCAAAGAGAGTGTCCTTGACTTGAATCGAGTTTCAGACAGCTTAAGATTGGAGGTCTTAAGCAAAGAGAGTTCCAGGTAAAACCTAGTAAGATTAAAGTAAAGAACTACATAGTACAGAACGAGTTTATATAGTAAAAGATGGCTTGCTTTAGGGCCGGTACAATGAAGTTAGAACGAGTCAGAGATAAGGACAAGTCAGAGATAACAAGAATAGATCACCTAGCGACGGCATGATGCAATCGTGGTGTAATACAACTGGTAATAAGAGAAGTCTAGCGATGGCTTAAGATAGTGATTGTGACGTAATACAAGGTAAGAAGAGAAAATGAATAGGGGCGTACTTGACTGTAACAGACAAATCATAAACACAGATATGCAGCCTCTTTGGTCAGTCAGACACATCAGTAAGATCAAACACCCAGATACTCAGCCTATCTGATCATGCAGACACATCTGTGGCTATAGAGCCCTAGTCCAACTTGTGCTACAGTAATGCAGTAGGTCAGAGTTTTCATGATAGCTGCTCCTATATGATGTCAGATCATACAGCTTTGCCAAAGCAGTATTGCAGTTCAGTCCTTCCGCTGATCAGGTCATGTAGTGTATCAGCTTTATCCTTCTTTCATGGTCCCAGCCATTCAGAGGGTCACGGGTCTCAGAATCTCAACCCACACCCATACTACCCACTGGTACCCTTACCCGTGACCTGTCATGGGTCACCTGTACCTGTGCAGATGTCTACTGCTAGATCATAAAATAAGTACTAGTATTTCAGTAAAAATCATATGGCATAGTCTTATTTTACAAAGGGTCAAGAAGTCAAAGGGAATTCTACCCTAGTACTATACAAAGTAGTAGTAGTACAATATCAGATCAAAAGGCAATTTCAAAAGCATGATAATCAGAAAACTTATTGATATAAAAGGCTGCAAAAGCAATCAAAGAATCGGTACACTTGATATCATGATCTATGAAATGATTACCATAAACAGGAATTAAGTGTGCTGGACGCAAAATTGTGTCCAAGTGAACAACTGAAGTAAGACGCTGGCCATTGGCATCAAACTCTGGCTCAACCATCCACATACCTGTATTAGGACATGGCTGGTCACCAATAGTTTCAAACCAACGAACAAGTGCACAAGGATAATCAACACCACGAAAGTGAAATGAGAAAAAAAGAATCACTTGAGCAACATATAGACCTTGGAAACCTGGTAATGTAGAATCATGTTCAATAAAAACACAGTCATGACAAGCAGGACCATTATGCCAAGTTGGTGCTGAGCGGATGACATGACGTAGCATACCATTAACTCCACAAATATCACTAGGAGCATAAAATGATGCAACTGCAGAATGAAAAATATGCACCTTGCCATTAAAGTCTGGACAAAGAGACACATCCATTTCATGCCCAGGAATAGGATGGTCAGGATTGCGCTGATCATGTAGGAATTGGCGCACAAGGTCACGGAGATGGGGAACACCAATCTGTTCACCAATTCTCTGCAACCGACTTGGGTAATGAAGAGCTAAAGAACATGCCAGTTAACAAAAAACATAATACTCAAGATGATAGAAATATAAACCTTGATTTTTGGCCAACTGGACAATGATCTCAGCATCCTGATCATCAGCAATCACATCTTCTAAGTCATGATCATCTCGACAATTTTCCTCATCAGGATCACCACCAATATTGTCAGGATCAACAGCAATAGTATCAGATGGCAGTAATGGTGTGTCAAGGAGACCTGCGGCAAACTTCTCTGCTTGAAAGAGAGCAAGTTTATCAAGATGCTGATTAATCTCAAGCATCTGACCTAGTGCAAGATTGCCACTACTTCTTCTCCAAGGCTCCTTGACTGCCTTCTGATGTTTTGACTCAGTCAGAGAGGAGCACAAGCCATTTGGTGCTCCAAACTGCTGTATCAGGTAGCGATAGTGGCAAAGTGAATGTTGACGAGGCAATGAGATTCCATCAGGTTTAACACCTGTCTCAACAAAGATGCTTCGCTCCTCATGAAAGCGTAAAAGAGCTTCATCTAGTGCAAGAAGATCACCTTCATCAAGACTGGAATGGTGGACTATATAGCAAAAGTCCAAAAAGGCACTGATGGCTCGGACCATTTTATCCGGAATATGTCCAGCAATAGCTGGCAGGAAGACCTGTAGCTCATAATAAATCATACATAATAAGCAAAGATATGATTATTTTACCTTCATGAGTGCCTTGGAGTCATCCCCTGTCCACTGCTTGAATTTTCGGCCCTGCGGAAATCAGCGCAGACCTGGGAATGATGGTACAGCAGCAATGCTACAATGCATACTAGGTCATTAGCACTGTATTGATTGATCAATTGATTATATGTTAATTACCGGCGATCAATATCAGCCCATATTGCCTCTGCATGTGCTTCACCATATGTCAGAACAAGGTACTCATCTACCCAGTGGACAAGGTGATCTTTGAATGTGCCCTCGATAATTTGATGCAAAATATCAGGGGCAAGAAGCTCGTGAATGTCGGCACGTAGAAAGTATGCAGTGAATGGCTAATATGATCATCATTAGAACTCAGAAATGGGTTGCTAGTTAATACATACCAAAATTCCATCAATGATGCCCCAGCCAAACCGTAACTCTTGCGTTGAATAGCCAAGCATAAGGGTGTGTGTGTGGGCATGTGATCGTCGATTGCACTGTGACCCATCCAAATTTTTCCGATCAGCAGTCCCACTGTCCACAAGCACAGTACTAATGAGTTCAAAGCCTAACTAGCAATAGAGCAAATGATAAACTAATTTACCGAGGGCACCATCCTTAAATAGTACAGGCTAACAGAGACTGTTCAGGATAATCTGCGATGTATGGACCAAGACCATAGACGGCATGTCGATAATGGCCATCTGCGCACTTGACTATCTCGGGTTTTTGCATTGCCGGACGAAACGATTCGAGAATCGCACGTAAGGAAGCATGGAATAAATGACGACGAAAGTGAAGATATTCCTTGCTGTCTTCGTGGCCTTGCTCAGCTAGTACAGCGTAGTTAATTAAATCTTGATGTGCTCAATGAATATTATTGTGAAGGTTGCTGGCGGATACGTATAGCAGATAATAGTCATTTTGACCCGTTGCGACAGAGACAGTAGTCTTGTCACTGCCCAGGATTATCGGTATGAACATGGCTCCATGACAGTTGCCATCATCAGCAAGTGTATTCTAGGGCACATCAATCAATATTAGTGCGTGACTATGATCATCTCACTCACACATTGATTCCAGGACCAATTACCGGTCATAAAATCAGTCCACACGCGCTGGCCGTGCTTGTTGAACACCTGGCGGGGAGCATAATCGATGCTGTCTGCAAACACCGGGTTTGAAAGTTGGTTTTTTACTAATTCGCGAGGGTCTCGAAGCCAGACATCAAACTCGGCACATTTCCATGGAGGAATGTCCAGATTGTCAAGGTTCATCTCATAGTCAGGGTGGCGAAGGGTAAGTGATTGCCAAGGTACATTGTGAGGGATTGAATCTATGCTATCATGGAGGTGTGCATCACCATTGAACGGCAGAGAGCCACGATTTGCCTCGAAAGATGTGAGGACTTGCATCAAGTCGTCTACCTGTGCTGCAGGCATCTGATTGCGCCAAAATAAAAAATCTGCAAGCTCAAAGTGGCCGCGAGATGGGAAAGGCTTCCAGGTGTCATCTGCTGGATCACGTGGCTCGTCAGCAGGAGGCTGCTGTGGAAGTAGGTCGTGGCCCTCGGCATCGCATGGTGAACCGTCAAGAACTGGGTGTTGAGTATAGTAAGCACCTTGAGGTATCTCCTCGTCATGCACAAAAGGATGCTGACGAGGGCGAGTTGGACAGGGAGGTTCGATATGGATGGAGTTGCGATGCTGTTGATAGCCTCCTGCCATCTTGAAGCCGCGCCGACAAGTAGGACCCTTCGCATCAACACAGAAGTACTTGCGCGCCAAAAATGTTGGAGTCTCGTCAGCCATTATTTGTTCTTGTCCACACGGCCAGATAATTTGGACCTGTAGTTAAGCCGGTCATTTTTGTACTCAATATAGATATAAAATTGTGTCCTATACCGTTTTGAATGAAGACAGGGAACTGAGTACTGAGTTAAGACAAGATTTGTCGATCAAGGATAAACAACATCAGGAAAAACTGTTGTTCTATATAGGTGCTACGGTCTGTGATAGCTAGTATAGTGTTGTATAGACTATAGGCAGCTGTGGGGCTCTATACAGCACTATAGAAAACTTCATGTGATATAATTAAAAGAATTTTACCATAAAGTTTGATATGCGTATTTGGAAGTAAAACAATTAAGAAAAAAGGTATCACATCTATCTAAAACACTATCTGAGGTCCATTCAATTGGTAAAGCTGTACGTCCAAAGTTTGGTATGAGTTGGCATGTCTGTCTAATAGAAGATAGAGATATAACTTGGCCTGGGGTAAAGCCATCTGCGTTAGATAGACATTTTTTGACAAGATACATTTCATGATAATCTTCAGCAGCAGGCTTTAAAGGTGCATACCACTCAACATAAGCCAGTGGATCCTTAGTCCAAGCAGGAGTAACGGAGCCATATACTTGTGAAGGTAATTTGAAAATGACCTTCAAGCGACCAATTCTTGTACCTATAGGTAGGGTTAAATTACTCACTGGCATAGAATATTTAATAACTTGAAACTTACCTTTAAGACCAGTGGTTTCACAATCTGAAGTATCCATCACAACCACAGTGTCAAAGCGTGCAGGTTTACCTCCTAAAGAGGGTTTGGCTTTGACTGTATCTGTCTCCTCCTGATCAAAATCATTGTCGTTTCCTAAGGAGTCAAGACAAAACTTGAACCCATGATAAATGTCTATATGGCTAAAAGGTAGATCCATGTGTCGTAGTCGTCCTCTTGAGTGTGGATCAGAAAGCTGTGAATTGAGATACGAAATAAGATCTTTCTTGAAGCCTTGACAGTTATGATCTTGAATGACATCCAGAATGTGTCGCCTAGCTTGATGA